>NW_024090330.1:0-59892 GCF_014356525.2 Nilaparvata lugens
CTTGTGTATCTTCTCGGATGCAAAACGTTGCTTTTGAGATGATACAAAAGAGCATCTGTTGCTTATGGAAGATACATTAAAGCTCCTTGTGTATCTTTTCGGAAGCAGCTCATTGCTTTTGAGAAGATACAAAAGAGTATCTGTTGCTTATGGAAAGATACATTAAATCTCCATGTGTATCTTTTCGGATGCAGCACGTTGCTTTTGAGAAGATACAAAAGAGTATCTGTTGCTTATGGAAAGATACATTAAATCTCCTTGTGTATCTTTTCGGATGCAGTACGTTGCTTTTGAGAAGATACAGAAGATCATCTGTTGCTTATGGAAAGATACATTACATTATAGTGAGGTCCACGTTATAATGACAGTATTTGTTCAACTTTGGTTTTGCTATCCTTGTCTATCATTCGACAAAGCCGGTGGTTCTATCCTTTCCTAGGTTCACAACGATGCCAATTATGTTTTTGACAGTGTAGAAATATAATTAATTAATGCAGAGAATCGGCATCGCTATTCTCCTATCTTTATCCACTGCCATTATAAAATGGACCTCACTATAGATCTCTTTGTGTATCTTCTCGGATGCAAAACGTTGCTTTTGAGATGATACAAAAGAGCATCTGTTGCTTATGGAAAGATACATTGAATCTCCTTGTGTATCTTTTCGGATGCAGCACGTTGCTTTTGAGAAGATACAGAAGATCATCTGTTGCTTATGGAAAGATACATTACATTATAGTGAGGTCCACGTTATAATGACAGTATTTGTTCAACTTTGGTTTTGCTATCCTTGTCTATCATTCGACAAAGCCGGTGGTTCTATCCTTTCCTAGGTTCACAACGATGCCAATTATGTTTTTGACAGTGTAGAAATATAATTAATTAATGCAGAGAATCGGCATCGCTATTCTCCTATCTTTATCCACTGCCATTATAAAATGGACCTCACTATAGATCTCTTTGTGTATCTTCTCGGATGCAAAACGTTGCTTTTGAGATGATACAAAAGAGCATCTGTTGCTTATGGAAAGATACATTAAAGCTCCATGTGTATCTTTTCGGATACAGCTCGTTGCTTTTGAGATGATACAAAAGAGCATCTGTTGCTTATGGAAAGATACATTGAATCTCCTTGTGTATCTTTTCGGATGCAGCACGTTGCTTTTGAGAAGATACAAAAGAGCATCTGTTGCTTATGGAAAGATACATTAGAACTCTTTGTGTATCTTCTCGGATGCAAAACGTTGTTTTTGAGATGATACAAAAGAGAATCTGTTGCTTATGGAAAGATACATTAAAGCTCCTTGTGTATCTTTTCGGAAGCAGCTCATTGCTTTTGAGAAGATACAAAAGAGCATCTGTTGCTTATTGAAAGATACATTAAATATCCTTGTGTATCTTCTCGGATGCAAAACGTTGCTTTTGAGACGCTACAAAAGAGCATCTGTTGCTTATGGAAAGATACATACATTAAAGCTCCATGTGTATCTTTCCGGGTGCAGTACGTTGCTTTTGAGAAGATACAAAAGTGCATTTGTTGCTTATGGAAAGATACATTTTCAAAAATGTTCAATGTTTTTAAACTTTCAAACGGGTAGTATTGTAATGTAGTGAGACTCCGCCGATAGACAAAGCTACAAGACCCGGACTATACTATACTCTGTCCAAATTGGCATGAGCTCTGAATGATTAGGCCTACCCTCCTACTACTCACACACACACACAAACGCAGTCTCCTTTTGTGTGTGTGAGTAAAGGGACGAAAGGTACGGTCTGTCTACCTGTATACTACGTAGTATACATAAAATATCAATGGCGCAGGTGGGCCTGGCGTGTGTGCCTGCGCGTGGGGGAGCAAGGGTCGGCTTAATCTTTCAGCGCTCATGGCAGTCTGGACAGAGTATAGTCACTTTGTCACAGAGCAAATTTGTTTGGGACAGTGGAAGAGACTAATATGCAGTCTATAGTTTCGAGAACACTACCTTATTGGCTACAACATTGGTTTATGGAATTTATTATGAATAGAAAATATCTCTTAGTATTTGAAGAAAGATTCAAGGTGCCATGTGGTGGAACGGGTTAGCTCCAAGGGGAGATGTTGAGGCCAACTATTATTATTATTGAAATTGAATTAATTCGACCGGAATTATTGGAAGAGAAAATACAACTAGTGTTTCAAAGATAGAATTTATAAGTATTGCCAACCCAACAGTCAAATCCAAATGTTTGCCAGGAACTTTGTTGAGGCTGACTTTGTGCAGGATATCAGACAAACACCGATTGAACAGTGACAGTGACTCCCAGCTCACTCTATCCATCCAACTCACCCACTGCGAGAGAATATAAATAAATAATTGGAGAAATCTTAAATATAAACAGGGTGGCCACCCATTTTAAAATAAAAAAATCATGAGTAATTCCCGGTTTTCCAGAGTAAAATTTCAAATTTTTGCGGTAAATGAGGAACAAGATACATTCGTAAAAATTTATTATGAAAATCCTCAGTTTGATCTTCCATAACGAATTGCGAATAGAGCATTTAAATTTCCAAATATCTTAATAATTTTTGACATTCGTCTATTTTTGTGAGGAATTTGTACGTTCTTTCAACTACTCACGTGTGTGGAGTGCTCTCGGACAGGGTCCATTTCAACACTCGGTTAGTATGTAGTTGGAAAAACGAAAAATTCCTCACAAAAATAGACTACAGTGTCAACGTTATCAATACATTTGAACATTTATTATGTATTCTGATTCATACTTTCACAAAAGAAAGCCATAGCCGATTCCGGCTGTTGGAGACACTCCAAACCTTGATAGAAGTCTCATTCCGGAGAGAATGGAGCCATCAAAATACTCAATTCTTAACATGACTAAAAATATGATCATTTTAAAACAAACAATAAGCGAGCGCTAATTTTTTACTTTCCTTGCCCTACTACCATAGGTAAGGAAAGTATTGCTTTCCAAAAAAATTAAGATACCCCAATTTCAAGTTTTCTATACATTTCAAGGTCCCCTGAGTCCAAAAACATGATTTTTGGGTGTTAGTCTGTGTGTGTGTGTGTGTGTGTGTGTGTGTGTGTGTGTGTGTGTGTGTGTGTGTGTGTCTGTGAACACGATAACTCTATTCCTAATTAACCGATTGATTTGAAATTTTAAACTAAAGGTCCTTATACCATGAGGACCCAACAATAAGAAATTCAATATGGCGGAAAAATGGCGGAAAAAAGGCGGATAATTACTAAAAACCCATGTTTTTCACAGTTTTCTCGAAAACAGCTCTAACGATTTTCTTCAAATTTATACCATGAATAACTATTTATAAGCACTATCAACTGACATGAGTCTCATTTCTTGGAAAATTGCAGGAGCTCCGTAATATTCTTGAGAAAAATGGCGGATAGTTACTAAAAAACCATGTTTTTCACGATTTTCTCAAAAATGACTTGACCGATTTATTTCAAATTCATACCCTGTATAGTTATTTATCAGCTCTATCAGCTGGTACGAGTCTATTTCCTGGGAAACTAATGGGGTCCACCCCATCCTTGAGAAATGGACTTTGTAAACTGACATGAGTCTTTTGTCCTTCTCGTGCATGAGGTAGGTAGGTAGAGCAGTTTATGAAAAGAACACATAGTTGAGATATTTCATCTGTAGAACAGCTGTTTTGACGACTTTTAAAAAATCATCGAATTTCACAATTTACACAAAGGAAAAAGTACTCTGAAAACAATTATATTTGAACTTATACAGTAGTCTGATTGTAGTTTCAAATATGTTGCCGCCACGGTTGATACTCTAGAAAGAGAGAGCACAATTTTACCACTCTTACCGAAGTTGAAATGGAAGGAAGCGTGGAAGAATGAATATATATCTAAACTCACCAATGCTTGTAGAGAAATAAATGGTCTTCCCGAGAGTAGTGAGGAGACTTATGAAGTATTAAATAATCTTGTATATAGAGCTGTAAATTATGTGCCCCAACCTGATAGAAAGAGAGAAGGATGGAGAGAAAAGTGGTTCGACAAAGAGTGTGCGGTTATGAGAAAGCGAGTGTTCAGCCTATTGAATGTGTTTAGAAAATCAAATTCGGAGCAGGTGAGAGAAAATTATATGAAGGTAGTAAAGGAATACAAACTGCTATGTAAGAGTAAAAGGCAAGCGTATTACAGCGATATAAAAGAACAATTCAGAAGAGTCAAGGATTCCAGTGATTTTTGGGCTCTGATAAAGAAATTCAAGTGTAGAGAGTTCAAGATTTCGGGAACTGTGAGTGCTGAGGATTGGGTTGAACACTTCAGACGAGTGTTTGGATCAGTTTGCGGGGTAGTCACATATTATGCGGCGAGGAATGTTGAAGATCAAACTTTTGACAAAGACATAGATATGAATGAATTGGAAAGTGCCTTCAAGACAATGCGCAACAATAAGGCTCCAGGTGATAACAGAGTTCCTGCTGAGTTTTACAAGAATGCGTCAAAAAATTACAAAGAGATTATTTTGACTTTTTCCAATGCCATCGTCAGAGGTGGACAGATACCAACAGGGTTTCCACGTTCAATTATATTTCCATTGCATAAAAAATGTGATACTAATGAAGTGAATAATTATAGAGCCATATCTTTTATAAATGCTGTCGCTAAAGTATTTTCATTTATTTTACTGAGAAGGTTGCAGTTGTGGGAGGAAAGAGAAAAGATTATTAAAGAGAATCAGTGTGGCTTTCGGAGAGGTTATTCGGCTACTGATAATATTTTTGTTCTATTCAATATAGTAATGAAAACGTTGAATAGACCTACAAAGAAGTTGTACTGTTTCTTTTTGGGCTACGATAGTGTGGACAGAGAGGCTTTATTTTTTAAACTGAGTGAATTGGGAGTGTCGACTAAATTTATTGCGATGTTGAGGAGTCTATATAGAAATACGAAGTCTCCTGTATGGCATGGCGTGGAGGGTAACTTAACAGAATACTTTGAAACCAGAAATGGATTAAAACAGGGATGCGTATTCTCCCCGTTGCTATTCACACTATTTTTGAATGATTTGAGTGATGTTATTGGTGGAGGTATATTATGTTGGGCAGAGGCTGATAAATTCGCTGTTATATTCTGATGACGTGGTATTGTTGTCTGAGAATCCTCGACATCTGCAGTCAATGATAAATAAGTTAAAGGGATATTGCATAAGGTGGAATCTCACAGTGAACATGGCTAAATCCAAGATTGTAGTTTTCAGAAGAGGAGGACGATTGGGAGAAAGAGAGAAGTGGTACTATGGAAATGAAGTTATTGAAACAGTGAATGAGTACAGATACCTGCGAGTTGTTTTTTCATCAAGACTTGCCCTAACCGCACATTTTAAATGTAAGATAACAGCTGCCAGATTTGGGATTAATAGTGTATGGCGAAGACTCATTTTGAATGATGAAGCACCTCTGTCAATGAAATGAGGAATTTTTGATTCGATAAGTAAAGCAGTTGTAACATATGCAGCACAGGTATTGGGATATGCGGAGAGAGAAGAACTAGAAAAATTTCTGAGGTTGTTTGTCAAGAAAATATTTGGACTACCGTGTAATACGCCAAATTATATAGTATACTTAGTGACAGGAAAGGAAATTTTGTGGTTGTATACTTTGAGCGTTCATATAAAATATGTATTGAATAAATACATATAAATTATAAATTATAATCTTTCATAGTTGATCAACTGTCCTCTGCCGCTAGGAGAGCAACCTTGATTTTCATTTGTAAATTATTTCATTATTAAAATTATAAGTTTTGTCAATTATAAAATATGTTGAAATGGTGCATTGTATCACACCATCAGAGCACAAATCTAGTAATAATTCTGTCGATGTTAAACTATTGTCAAACTATAAACCTTACTTCTTCATTAGCATTAAATTCACTGTCATAGCACATTCTATATTATATTTAAAATTCAGTAATTCGTCTTCTGAGTTCGATTATTTCTTAAGCCTTTCATACATTGTGCCTGCCACGTTATATCCTGTTCAGTACATTTTCCAAATATTTTCAGGTCTTAGAACCATATCTTATATTTCAGAATTTATTAGAGGCGCAGTCCTGCAAATTATATCAATCAGAGTTTTTGCTCGACCTGTCTGGTTTTATATAATTACGATTACAAGACAGGTAATAGTATTGAGGTCGCCGTACTCAGTGTTTAGCAGCTGCTACACTGCAACTTCAATTTCCAGAAATATTAATACAATCTATCTGAAATGAATATTAAGGGTGTGATAGTGTTTATGTCTCCTGCGATTCTGACGGTTGAACCAGATCTTGTATGGACTCTTTCAGTCTGGTGTTCATAACGCATTAATTCACACATTTTCTGGTTCATAACCTCAACACCGAGAACGCAATACAAGATTTGTTATAAGTGTGACGTCACAACCTGGGCATTGGCTGTTACATGTTATACCAATACCTACTATTACTTCATAGTAGGTAATAGTAATAGTAGGTATTGGTTATACTCAACCCCATTCTGAAAAGTATGAAACAATTGCCCTAACCTGTCTTGCTATTACACACAAAAAGTAACTTCGATAATCTAAATAATACATAAGCGCTGCCTGCAAAACCGGAGTTTGAGTACTGGCGGCAAAAGTATCAATATAAATGTTCAATACAAAAACTCCAAAATTAAAATGAATGATGTTTCACTTTATATTCATACTTTGTCAACATGATATTAATCAGTAACTATCTATAATATATATTCTCATGTATTTTTGCAGTCATCCATTCTTATAAATAGGCTACATTATTTTAATTTTTATGTGAATAATATTTACAACAGTTTCGCATCACAATATTTTATTGTAATTAGTAATTAGTCATGTTCGTTTAATATTATGTTATCCTTTGCTATTTTTTATTTTGTTAGATTTTTCGCTCACTTCCAATCTCTTAGTGAATGGATGCACATTCGATAATTCCATTGAGTGTTTGATGTAATCTAAAGTAATAAAATCTTCAGCTTGGCATTCAAGTCATTGATCGGCTCTGAACAGGATATAACGTGGCAGGCACAATGTATGAAAGGCTTAAGAAATAATCGAACTCAGAAGACGAATTACTGAATTTTAAATATAATATAGAATGTGCTATGACAGTGAGATTTAATGCTAATGAAGAAGTAAGGTTTATAGTTGACAATAGTTTAACATCGACAGAATTATTACTAGATTTGTGCTCTGATGGTGTGATACAATGCACCATTTCAACATATTTTATAATTGACAAAACTTATAATTTAATAATGAAATAATTTACAAATGAAAATCAAGGTTGCTCTCCTAGCGGCAGAGGACAGTTGATCAACTATGAAAGATTATAATTTATAATTTATATGTATTTATTCAATACATATTTTATATGAACGCTCAAAGTATACAACCACAAAATTTCCTTTCCTGTCACTAAGTATACTATATAATTTGGCGTATTACACGGTAGTCCAAATATTTTCTTGACAAACAACCTCAGAAATTTTTCTAGTTCTTCTCTCTCCACATATCCCAATACCTGTGCTGCATATGTTACAACTGCTTTACTTATCGAATCAAAAATTCCTCATTTCATTGACAGAGGTGCTCATCATTCAAAATGAGTCTTCGCCATACACTATTAATCCAAATCTGGCAGCTGTTATCTTACATTTAAAATGTGCGGTTAGGGCAAGTCTTGATGAAAAAACAACTCGCAGGTATCTGTACTCATTCACTGTTTCAATAACTTCATTTCCATAGTACCACTTCTCTCTTTCTCCAATCGTCCTCCTCTTCTGAAAACTACAATCTTGGATTTAGCCATGTTCACTGTGAGATTCCACCTTATGCAATATCCCTTAACTTATTTATCATTGACTGCAGATGTCGAGGATTCTCAGACAACAATACCACGTCATCAGAATATAACAGCGAATTTATCAGCCTCTGCCCAACATAATATACCTCCACCAATAACATCACTCAAATCATTCAAAAATAGTGTGAATAGCAACGGGGAGAATACGCATCCCTGTTTTAATCCATTTCTGGTTTCAAAGTATTCTGTTAAGTTACCCTCCACGCCATGCCATACAGGAGACTTCGTATTTCTATATAGACTCCTCAACATCGCAATAATTTAGTCGACACTCCCAATTCACTCAGTTAAAAAAATAAAGCCTCTCTGTCCACACTATCGTAGCCCAAAAAGAAACAGTACAACTTCTTGTAGGTCTATTCAACGTTTTCATTACTATATTGAATAGAACAAAATATTATCAGTAGCCGAATAACCTCTCCGAAAGCCACACTGATTCTCTTAATAATCTTTTCTCTTTCCTCCCACAACTGCAACCTTCTCAGTAAAATAAATGAAAATACTTTAGCGACAGCATTTATAAAAGATATGGCTCTATAATTATTCACTTCATTAGTATCACATTTTTATGCAATGGAAATATAATTGAACGTGGAACCCTGTTGGTATCTGTCCACCTCTGACGATGGCATTGGAAAAAGTCAAAATAATCTCTTTGTAATTTTTTGACGCATTCTTGTAAAACTCAGCAGGAACTCTGTTATCACCTGGAGCCTTATTGTTGCGCATTGTCTTGAAGGCACTTTCCAATTCATTCATATCTATGTCTTGTCAAAAGTTTGATCTTCAACATTCCTCGCCGCATAATATGTGACTACCCCGCAAACTGATCCAAACACTCGTCTGAAGTGTTCAACCCAATCCTCAGCACTCACAGTTCCCGAAATCTTGAACTCTCTACACTTGAATTTCTTTATCAGAGCCCAAAAATCACTGGAATCCTTGACTCTTTTGAATTGTTCTTTTATATCGCTGTAATACGCTTGTCTTTTACTCTTACATAGCAGTTTGTATTCCTTTACTACCTTCATATAATTTTCTCTCACCTGCTCCGAATTTGATTTTCTAAACACATTCAATAGGCTGAACACTCGCTTTCTCATAACCGCACACTCTTTGTAGAACCACTTTTCTCTCCATCCTTCTCTCTTTCTATCAGGTTGGGGACATAATTACAGCTCTATATACAAGATTATTTAATACTTCATAAGTCTCCTCACTACTCTCGGGAAGACCATTTATTTCTTACAAGCATTGGTGAGTTAGATATATATTCATTCTTCCTCGCTTCCTTCCATTTCAACTTCGGTAAGAGTGGTAAAATTGTGCTCTCTCTTTCTAGAGTATCAACCGTGATTAGCGTAGCTTCAATTGGGAATGATCAGATAAAAATTCTGGCACAATAGAAAATTTTCCAACTATTTGCGCTAATTCGACAGCCATGCAACATAGATCTATTACGGAAGCCCCTCTGCCTATAAAAGTAAAGTCTCCCCACCTATCTCCACTTATCCTTCTATTCATAATGATGAAATTAAAAACCTCACAGAACTCCAATATTTTCTTACCTTTCATATAATCACCTCATCCTTTGACTCTTGCTTATTACTCAGTGCATTTCCCAATTCTATTACATCTGTTAATTCCGACATGTCCTGTCCATTTCCTATTCTACCGTTAAAATCTCCAATTAAAATCATATTATTCCTATTATGCTCTTGCACTATCATAAACTCCCATAATGTATTGAATTCTCTCTCCCATTCCATGTCTCCTCCACCACTCAGGTAAATTGGAACTATATAATATTCATCCCGTTGTCCTGCATTCATGTGAATAACTTTCCTCTCAAGCGCATCGATTACCTTACAAAAACTCTCTATTCTTTTACTAATTTCTATTAACTTCCTCCCTTTGCTCTACCTCAGTTGATTCTCCAACTGCGAATTCCCAGTATAAATTGTAATCTGGAAAACAGTTTTCAAAATACAATTGCTTTCCTCTTTCAACAAACGTCTCCAATAGAAAAAAACATCATAATTACAAATAAAATTATATACTTGAACAATCTTACCACTTAATCCAGCCACATTGTACGCTACTATACTCAACTGACCCTTCTCACACGGACTGACGGCGTTATCTCAGCGGTTGCGGTCTTCGTCCTCGCCGCCTCGCTCCTCCTCATCACACATGCTCCCGCTCACGGCCCGCATCACACTCTCATCGAACATGCTCCGATCTTCTGCAGCCCATCCTCTCCCTCCGAGACCAGTCCATTCTCTCATCCAGCGTGAAAACCCGACTATTCACGATTAAACGATCCACTTCAACCGATACTCTCCTCTCACTCCCGGAACTTGTTTCTTCAACTCGCCAAGCACCCGGAAAAGCTTTGATCGTCGTTTTCTTGTGTCGAAAGCAAAGTCTTTATGAATCACAAACTGTGTACCTTCAGCTTCCTACTGTTTCTCGTGATGAAATGGATGTCCTGATCGTCCGGAAAATGCGCAATGATTGGCCCGTTATCTATTTTCTTGCCCAATGCATGTGCTCGATTAACCCAGGTACCTGCTCGTGCCCCCAAATGACTCACACAAAAGTCTTTGACAGTTCTCACATAATCCACTGTTGCACATTCATATTTCAGCCCGCGAAAAATTATATTGTTCCTTCTCGATTTATTTTCAAAATTTTCCATCTTCCTGATTATGAGATTATTCTGAATTTTTTGAGCAACAATTGATTTCTTAACTGTTAATTCTCGACAGAGAGTTTATTCACTTTTTCAATTAGACCATTTAAATCCACCTTTGTAGCTAGCAGCGCGAGTTTTTCATCCATAGCCTTACTAAACCGCTTTTCAAAACGGTCAAATAGTGATTCAATAAAGTCTGAGTTCACATTACCGGAAGCTTTAACACTTGGTCTGGAGCACGCTTTTTCTGTTCCATCTCTTCGAGCTCAGGCGAACTTTTAGCACGAGGACTCTTCTTAGCACTATCGTCCGGTGAAAAGTATTGTTAGATACTGTTCTTATTCATTCAGCTTCGAATATTTCGATTCACTTGAGAACAATTTCACAAATAAAAAACAAATTGATAATTCAATTTATTACGAAAGAACTTTTAGCTCTAGGTCTCTTTTAGCACTACCGTCTGGTGGATACTGTTTTTATTAATTTAAACTTTGAATATTTCGATTCACTTGAAAACAATTTCACAAATAAATAACAAATTGATAATTCAATTTATTACGAAAGAACGTTTTAGGTTAAACATGCACTAAATGAACCGATTAAGCACGACCCGTCCGGAAACTTGAGATAAGAGAGCAAAACAATTCTGCGACCGCTCCGTTCAACAGCTCACTATCAACTCCTAATTTGAGAACATACGATTTGAAATCGAAAAGTTGTCAGTTGTAATTGGGGAATGATTTTAAGAAACCAATACTTTTATTTTCCATAACTGTACTCATAAAAATAATATGATAATATATTTCATATTCAAATGAAACGTTTAGTTTTTAAATAAAAAATATTTGTGGACCCCAAAATCCATTGGAGAGTTACCGAATTGCTTGATCAAGAGATTCAATTGATTGATGATAAAGTTCAATTGCGCCGTGAACATAGAGAATTTGATCTTCATCAAGTTCAAATGTTTGGAGACAAAAGTCGTGTTGCCAATACATACATAGAAATGTTTCTCATTAATCATTCGTGAACAGTACAGGGGAAATAATTAATTTCACAATTGAAAATAATAATTTCACACATACAAAGCCTATGGAATGCTGTGTACGTAGTACAGTATCCTTTCCTGCTCAAATCAAACCTGTACTGTAGGCTACAGAAGAGTCACGACATGTCAATTGGAAAATTTTCTCATTTTCAAATGTCTGCTCATGATATGATATCTTCTCATTTACATTTGACGATTTCTCAAATACAATTCACTACTCTCAATTACATGTGTGATGACTTCCTAAATACAATTGACTATTCTCATTTAGGCTACATCTGACATTCTCTCAATTACAAGTGACTATTCTCAAATACAATTGATACTTTATACTTTATACACACACACACACACACACACACACACACACACCACACACACACACACACACACACACACACAACACACACACACACATATATATATATATATATATATATATATATAATATATATATATATTATATATATATATATATATATATATATATACAGACCAATACCCAAAAACCACTTTTTTGGACTCAGGGGACCTTGAAACGTATAGAAATTTAGAAATTGGGGTACCTCAATTCTTTTGGAAAGCAATACTTAGATTGAAAGCAATACGGAGATTATGATCCCGCACTCGGTATATCATTTCAATGGCAAAAGGAAAAAAAATTCTTCCCTTAAAACAGTAAAGAAGTAGAATTAGAATTTACTGACGATGTCAACATGAGGAGCGCGGTTCCCGGCAGGGGTTTCGATGGCCAGTTTGGTAATAGACGACAAGCAGCAGTACAAATCGGTGACAACTTGAAGAGCAACAGTGTTGTGCTCCATTTGACTCAGACCGTTCACTGCCGATTCCACACAACTTGCTATATCGTTCGCCTGCAATTACGAAAATCTTCAAACAAATGTTGTTTATATGAAACAGTCCACCTTCTATTTATTTATTACATCAATAGAAAAAAATACAACATATAAAAATAATAATAATAATAATAATAATAATAATAATAATAATAATAATAATTTCTCTGATTGCCAATGAATTGCAACCAGAGGAGTTTATTGACAAAACATATACATAGTTGTTATATTGTTATATTAAACATACAAGATTGCTAATACTAAACTTAGTTCTAATTATGATATCCCACTATAATAATATGTGTCGGGGTGATCATAATATTCTTTTCTAAAACAATAGTTTAAGTGATCTAATAAGCGAGTTATGGGTTGTTGAAAGTACTAACTCCGTTTTCTTTCCAGATCATAAACGGTTTCGAATTTTCATTGGAGTTTTTTTTAATACATTCAGTATACCATTGGCTTTGTTCTAATATGCGTTTTTTTGCGATTCATGCCAAAAAAGCAAGTTATCGAATTTACCAAAAATGTTACTTTTTCATTTATGAACAATATGGGAAATAAAATGTTTCAGTTTGGAAAGATACATTTTTTGAATTTTTAAGAGAAGTTCTGTTAATATAGTCGAAACCGTTTATGATCTGGAAAGAAAACGGAGTTAGCACTTTCAACAACCCATAACTCGCTTATTAGACCACTTGAAAATTTCAGTTGCCACTTTTTCCCACTCTTATGATCTTAACAATTATATTGGAAAAGATTATCCAATTTAAAAAAAGTGTACCAAACAGCATTAAGCTGCGTTTACACCAAAGTTAATAACAAAATGTTTATTTTTCCGTCCTTAGAGATTCTATTAGATTGAACATAACTTATCATACACATGATGTGAATACGTGTTTGTCAGGTTCCGTTCAATCTAATAGAATCTCTAAGGACGGAAAAATAAACATTTCGTTAATACCTTTGGTGTAAACGCAGCTTTACTCAGGTTTACTCTAAATTAATACGAAAGAAATGAGTAAATAACAATAAAAAACCATTGTAAATAGAAATTACAACAAAATAGACTACCTGAAATAAGTAGGTAGTTAACCTACTTCAAGGAAAAGGAAAGAAATTCAAAATAAAAATATTATAGTCTGCGAAATTGATTGTAAAGCATCTAGAATTATTTAAGATTACATTTTTCACTTAACAATGGCCGTTTGATATTGATTGTCATCTTAGGTCCATATATGGGCTAAGATGAAGTTAGTTAACACATCACTATCTGCCGCTAATGAGATTACACAAAAATAAAAAATAATTGAAGAGCCGATTTTTGTAGAACGTAAAAAGTATAATGAAAAATTTACCGTTAGGTTTGTAGTGGGCATCACAGTATTTCTGAAAACCCGATGCACTGTTCTATTCCTGGAGCCCTCGGCACCTGTAACAATTTTTGATACAATTTTATTTTACTATAATTGAAGGATAATAGGATAATGAGAGTTCAATAATCTATATAATAAAAGCGAAATAGAGTTCAATAATAAAAGAGAAATGGCACTGACTGACTGACTGACTGACTCACTCACTCACTCGCAGAACTAAAAATCTACCAGACCAAAAACGTTCAAATTTGGTAGGTATGTTTAGTTGGCCCTTTAGAGGCGCACTAAGAACGGATTTGGAAAAATTCCAAAGATACGCCCAAATCTGCGTTTTCCCAGCGTTTTTTAGCGTTTTCTCAGCTTTATCGAGAACAAATGAACAGAAAATGTTCAAATTTAGTACAGAAGCTCAGCTAGGGTGTAATAATGTTGTGTAAGAGGGAATTTGCAATAACGTCAAGGATACGCCCAAAATTAGCGTTTTTCCAGCTTGTTTTTGCTTTTTCTCAGATTTATCTAGAACAGAAATGAACAGAAATTGCTCAAATTTAGTACAGAAGCTAAGCTAGGGTATAATAATGTTGTGTTATAAGGAATTTGAAATTATTTCCAAAGATACGCCCAAAATTAGAGTTTTTTTTTGAGTTTTCTCAGTTCTTTCATCAAGTAATAGACAGGAAATGTTCAAATTCGGTACAAAGTACCGGGTCTAAAAATTTTGTGATGAGGTGACTTTGATATTTCATCAGAGATACGCCCAAAATCAGCGTTTTTCTCAGCTTTTCTGCGTTTTCTCAGTACTTTGACTTTCTGAAGGAATGAAGCATGCTCAAATGAAAAATGCAGGCGAGCGAAGCGAGCCCGCTGATCTCATTTTTGGACGATCTAGTCGGGGGTCCAGGGGGACTAGCCCCCTGGCTAGACAGATATGGCGAGCGAAGCGAGCCTGACGGCTAGTATACTATATAATCATTATAGATAAAAATCAACACAGTTCAATTCACATATCGAAACACAACTCAATTACATAAAGCCATAGAGAAATAATAGCATAAGAAGATATATCCCATGGTATATGGGTCGTTCATGTTCCAAATTTGAAGCCGATTTTTTGTTAACTCAAGCCGATTACTTGTTTTTTGTCAACTGAAGCCGTTTATCGTCTATTATTACTGTTGTTTTTGGTGAGAGTGTAAGAACTGCACAATATGAGAGACTACCAGCGTCACATAGCTTCACCAAAAACAACTACTACGACTATCGGCTTGAGTTAACATTGAAATTAGTAACATAAACATCCTATACCACGGGATATCTCCTTATGCTATCTTTTCTCTCTGATCACCACACATTATACAGTATTAACACAATGTGATACAGTATCAGCTCAGCTTGATACTCAGCACCATAATTTGATACAACACTTTCAAACTTTGAAGTTTTGACTGATTGAATGATTACAAAAGTTCAACAGCTGAGTCATAATTTTGACACAGTCCACCACACATGAACTCGCTCACTCACTTCCATCACCAACAGATGAAGAAATAATTATCATCAGGAGTTTTTCCAAGGATGAATAATAATTATCTTTTTAATGCCCTTCAGCGAGTTTTCCCAGGGAGTAGACCTAGTGCAATCGAATCTTTATATTATAAACCTACTATGTTCTGAATTTCGTGAGAATCGTTAGAGCCGTTTTCGAGATCCGTGAAATTCAGACATATAAACATCTAAACATCCAAACATCTAAACATATAAACAGAAGTTGCTCGTTTAATAGTATAGGATATTGATGATGATGATGATGATAGAATATATTTCTATCAATAATACCTGTTTAGAAAATATTGATATGTAATATTGATAAGTTTGGAAAATAAGTAGTAAAATTCCAAAGTTAGTAGACAGAAGGTTGGTCACTCATTTATTGTATTTGAGTTGGCATGCAATTGGAGTGGGGGAACTGAGCCGTGACGTAGGCTGTAGTACAGAGTAGGAAAATATCGCGTTCTTGAAATCATAAGGTGACGTATAGTCAAATTATATAATACAAACATTTTCTGACATGCAAGCTTTAAGTTTCTGATTTACAATAATTATGAAAACATTTGAAAAATACAAGCATTTTGTCATTCTGTCTACTAATGTTGGTACAATGCAACTGAAGCATTCAAATGTCATGTGTTGATAGGTCAAATATATTTGTCATAATTCAAAAAAATCTACAAGCTAGTGAGCCAGAAATCCCCGGGCTGGAAAATTTGCTCACAATGCTGCTGATATTGTTATTATTTATTATTACTGTTTTGTTATCTGACACTGTATATTCCCGTTGTCTTGTTAACTCAAGTCGACTACTGTCTACTGTTTTATTGGGGTGAGAGTGTAAGAACGGCAAAGTATGAGAGACTACCAACGTCACATAGCTTCACGAGCCACTAGTACTATAGGCTTAAGATGCAACAAAAACGCCCTATACCATGGGATATCTTCTTAGGCCAATGTTATACAAGCGCTAATGCCGTGGAGTTGGCAACGCTGAACCAAGTTATACACAGCGTTATTGGCGCGTGTACTTTGAAAGAACCATTGCCCTGTTAATGCGACGCTAAAAACGCCGCGATATTAGGCCCATGTTAGGCTAAATGCTATCATTTTTCATCACCACACATGATGCCGTATCAATACAATCCCATAGTTTGTAGAATTTATTCAAAGTTTAGATGTATTGTATCAAATTATGGTGTTGTGTATCAAGTTGAGATGATAATACAATATCAACACAATATGATACAGTATCAGCTCAACTTGATACAAAACACCATAATTTGATACAATACATCCAAACTTTGAATGAATTCTACAAACCATGAGATATCTTCTTATGCTATCTTTTCGCTCTGGTATTACCACACATGATACAATATCAACACAATATGATACAGTATCAGCTCAACTTGATACACAACACCATAATTTGATACAATACATCCAAACTTTGAATGAATTCTACAAACCATGGGATATCTTCTTATGCTATCTTTTCGCTCTGGTATTACCACACATGATACAATATCAACCCAGTATGATACAGTATCAGCTCAACTTGATACACAACACCATAATTTGATACAATACATCCAAACTTTGAATGAATTCTACAAACCATGAGATATCTTCTTATGCAATCTTTTCGCTCTGGTATTACCACACATGATACAATATCAACCCAGTATGATACAGTATCAGCTCAACTTGATACACAACACCATAATTTGATACAATACATCCAAATTTTGAATGAATTCCAAAAAAGGTCTTCATTCTCGATAAATGTTTCAAATAGTAAAAACACATCATAGGTCTTAATGAATCGTATAAATTCAATATTGTTCAATTTGTTCATGATGCCAGCTACATTATATGCCACAATACTCAGGGTTGAATCACTATTATTACTAATTACTCTAGGCCTTGTTTTGTGTGTATTTGGATTGCAGTTGTTAATAATTATCGCCGACGTTATCGGCTGAGGGACGAAAAAACTGTGTTATTTCAGACTTTTGGCTTGATTGCGATGAATTAACTTTCCGTGACTGCCTCTATAGTGCATCTCCCTTCCTCTTTCTCTGGTTCGGCAACGATGGGTCGCCTATATTATCAGATTTCTCATTATCAGATTGCATATATTCACGTTTAACGTCCTCGTAGCTTACAATCTTCCCATCGATCTCCAAAGCATTCACTCTTACTTTAACATTGTGCTTATCTTTTAGTAGCTTTCGCGCCTCATTTAGTTCTCTGCGTTTCTCTCTCGTTTCCTTATCCAGGTCCCGAGCGACAAAAATTTTGGAATTCTTGAGCCTGCCGCAGTTGTCCAGAATACTGTACTTTTTAACTACAGAGACCAACGACAACATAATAGGACGAACTTTAGAATTAGTTTTCACGCCTAGCCTTTTAACAAAGTTTATATCATCTATTCTGAGTTCCACCTTTATTATTTCATTACATAAATCCCTGATTTTTTCCATGGCCTGTTCTCGCGTCTCGTTTTCAGACTCTTTAACTCCGTAGAATATTAGATTATTTTCTCTTTTAATACTCTCAATGGCAGTGTTATGCTTTCTTAGTTCTCGTTTGAGCTCCTCGTTTTCTCTGCCCAGCTCTTCAATTCTCCTATTTTGCTCGACTATGATTGATGAGAGATTGAGCGCACTTATCTCTTGCTCGATAATTTTCTCGGTACTGGCATTGATATCCTCTTTAAATTTCTCAAACATAGCTGTCAAAGTATCCATATCAGCTACAGCCATTTCAAATGAAATGGTATTGTGGGGATTTTAGCTAAGCAATATTGTACTGCAATCCAGCGAAAGATTTCCTTCATCAAATCCCAGTCTCATTTATCAAGAACTGTGTTTTTGTTTAGTTGAAAATGAATTTACTTTGCGATAGTTTGTTAAACAGATAGAACGAGATGTAAAGTTGAAAGAATTGTCGAAAAGCGTTCACAAGCAGCTATATTGAGAATTACTGATAAGAATGGAAAGTACGAAGTAAGAGAGAGCCGGCAAAGTTGACGAAAAAGAATCAACAGACTGGCACTACTGCGGGCTACGAAACTCGAGAGAAACAGTACATGAATTCAAGGAGATAAGAAGACCAGCGATAAGCTGGCCGGCGAATAAAATAAAACTGTTCAGAAATTTAACCTTGAATAATTTCAAACTCGCATTTTATACTCCTATTATAGTGTATAAATCAAAATTCGGGGGAGAAACAGTTTTTGGCTGTGCATATTAGTCCTTTCCCAATCATTTTAAAGAATCGTGTTTTGTTTATCAATCAATAAATAACGAGCAAAGCTCGGTGTCCCGATATTAGACAGTAGTCGACAGTAATCGGTTCCAGTTGATAAAAAATCGGCTTGAAATTCTGAACATAAACTACCTATACCATGGGATATCTTATTATAATATATTTTCTCTATGCTAATACCTAACTAGTGTGCAACGTTATCTGTTATACAACGTTATTTATCAGCCTGTAACGAAAACTTGATGCTGTGGAAACTTGAATGGCTCAACTTCCGATTTCTTCCAGTCTCTCAAGGACTGGTGAAAATAGGTACTTGACGAACTGATGTAGGCTACTCCCGTCGCATTGTTTTATTCCTCTTTAAATTTGTCTCTCTGGCGTCGGCAACTCATTCTATGCTATAGTGAGATTCGCTTTATAAAGTCAGTGGAAAAGATAGGACTACAGTGTTGCCGATTTTCAGTCACTAGTGCCTTCTATATTAGAAGGCTATGACTAAAGTCATTCCGGTATATCTGATTATTAATTGATGATTCTTGTAATAATAATCAATTATACATTTTCATCATTGAGAATACTTTGATGGTTCATCACGTTTCTTCACAGTCAATACCGATTTGGCAACAGTGTGCAGGTAGAAAAGGTTATCTGTGTTGTCTAATGACACACATGGATAACACCAATGGTTATAAGGTGTTGATTTCATAATGTGAGTCTCACTATACCATAGCAAGTGGAGCTGGACACACGTTCATTTCATTGCAGTCATTTATTTGACAAAATGTTTACAAACAAGACAATTTACCAATATTAATTCATAAAAAATAAGAAGCGTTCATTTTTGAAGTTTGAAGTACATTGGTCAGCCGTTCAATGAAACCGTTGAAAGGAGCGGCGGACGATTTGTCTGAAAAAACGCCTCGTGTATCCTTGCCCTAATTGAAATATTAGTCATTCTATTACACACGGTATACAGATCTTTTCCACTGGTCAGTGCTGTAACTAATGATACAGTTGTAATGTGTGACAAGCGCTCGGTACTCCCTTTGGACGGGTGACCGAATGTGCTGTCAACCTTGTTTCACTTGCAATCGATCTCATTGGATGCGTCTATTTGCAAGTGCACGTCAGAGCATGCATGAGCCGGGAAACAATATCTGGAAAGAGTCATTGAAACACGTTGTTACTTGTCTGTAGCTGCTCACACTCAACTCAACCCAACCAGTAAGTGCACGCGTTCAGCGTGAGTGTTCCTATTTCTCTTTCCAGATTTTGTTTCTCATCAGCAAGCTTGGTCATGCATAAAGAAGCGTGTAATTCCACTTATACATATCCAATGTGATCACACCCTTAAACTGTGACTCATTAATTTTCATCATCCTCTTAACTCTCTTATAACTGTCTTCATAAGACTAGTGTTTGCAGATGATGTAAAATTGTATAAATTAATAGAGTGTTGAAGATTGTGCTCAGTTACAACAGGATCTTCATCTATGGTGTCGTAGAAATAAACTCAAATTAAATATCTCAAAAATAAGTTTATGGTTTACACGAGACAGAGGAATTATGATCGTTACGCTTACTCATTAGCAGGCATCAATCTAGAGTATGTCAATAGCATTTGAGATCTTGGAGTGTTGATGGACTCGACTCTTGATTTTAAAGACCAATTTAATCACACTCTTAGCAGTGCTAATAGGCTACTTGGTTTTATACCTCGTAATTCAAAACCTTTTACTAGTTGTGATGTAAGTATAAAACTGTTTTATGCACTGGTCCGGAGTAAACTTGAGTATGCATCTATGGTGTGGGGACCTGCTAATGTAACTGATAGCTACGAAATTGAGAAGATTCAAAATAGATTTCTAAGACACCTTTTCATCAAGAAATTCAGTATCTTCTGTCCATTCAATTTTCCAACTAGTGAATTGAGACCTTATTTTATATCCGGTCATAGCAGGTGCGGAGATCATTAAATGCCCTATTGTTGTTATATAATATTTTAAATCATAACATTTATTTACCATATTTTATCAGCCGAATTAATTTCAGTGTACCATATGCAAGACCTAGAAGGAATATATTGTTCGAGATTCCCTTTGCTAGAACAAACCATCATTACAACTCATTTCTTTATAAAACCTTAGGACTAGTTTAATAGCTTGAATGAACACATTGATCCTTTTTCGAACTCATTCAATGAATATAAGAAACATTGTGAACTGAATCTATCATAAGACAAGACGCTCGTTTTTGAGATTAATTGTTTTGTAAACTCTGGCTGGAACTCTCCTAGTTTAAGACTTTTCTTTTTATGTTTACTTAGCTTTTTTTAGTTATTATTTCCTTTCCTGTAATATATTGTTCGAGATTCCCTTTGCTAGAACAAACCATCATTACAACTCATTTCTTTATAAAACCTTAGGACTAGCTTAATAGCTTGAATGAACACATTGATCCTTTTTCGAACTCATTCAATGAATATAAGAAACATTGTGAACTGAATCTATCATAAGACAAGACGCTTGTTTTTGAGATTAATTGTTTTGTAAACTCTGGCTGGAACTCTCTTTTCACATTTTTCTTTATATGAATGTAATTAATTTGATTATTTCAACTGTGTAAATGCTTTTTGCTTTCTTTTCTTTATTTACTATATTTCATAATGTATATAAGTTGAATTGTTGTTTCATTTAATTGTCTAAATGGCTCTTTATGGATCTCTGTGAGCCTTTGTATGTAAAGAAAATGAATAAATAAAAATAACAGTCTTCCTTATCAATCAATCAATCAATCAATAATCCTTTATTGTCATAAAACACAAAGTGTTGTAACAAACGTCAATATACAATAAAATTAAAAACAGTCAAAATATTTTTAAAATAATAATAATATAGTCAAAGTAGTAATTTTGTAAAAAAAAAAATTTACAACTAAATTGGTAAATAGCAATTAACAACAGCAATTGATAAATAGCAGGTATTAAAACGGGATCCAACACAAGTCACAACAAAGCTGTTACAGTTAAACAGATGAACACTGAAGCTATTCAAAAAATTCCCCAACAGAATAAAGACATCTTTCTGTAAGTAAGCCTTTTATGTGTGACTTGAATAGTGAGGTACTCAACAGTCTTACTTCAGGGGCAAGCTCATTGAATAGCTTAATGGACATGTTTCTCCAATTCCTATGGGTACTCGCATATTGGTGAGAATCAATTCTGAGATTTAACCTTCCTCTGGTATGATAATTATGTATGTCACCATTTCGACTATATTCATTAAGGTTTTTTTTCATGTACATCAGACAAGTAAAACATATAAAGATGGGAGAGTCAAGACGCCTAGTTTACGAAAGAGCGGCCTACATGTTGCTAGGGGTGGTGCCTGACAAATTATTCGAATGGCCTTCTTCTGGAGTCTGAAAAGTTTAATAGATGCCGAACAATTTCCCCAGAGCTGAATCCCATAGGCTAAATGGCTATGGATGAGAGCATAAAAGACACTCATTAAAACTTCATGATTAACTATGTGAGTTAATCTACGTAGGACAAACAAACCCTTACTTAGTTTACCAGCTGTATAATCAATGTGCTTTTTCCAATTTAAATTCGAGTCAAGCATGATACCCAGGAATTTGAGGGAATCTGTGCCAGTAAACCTAGGGTTGAAGCTAAACTGTAGGTCACAGGTTTTCAGGAGGTTGAGACACAAATTGTTTGAAGCACACCAATCCATTATATTTGATGTGCTCAATTCAACAACTGTGTCAACATTTTGTTTTCCCGTCCCATTCACCAATAAGCCCAGGTCATCGGCAAAAAGATAGGGTTGTGTTTGATCACAGCAGTTCCTTATCACACCTGACAAATCATTTATGTAAATGATAAACAACAGTGGACCAAGTATTGAACCCTGGGGGACACCATATCTAACCAGCTTACCACTTGAGAATTCGCCGTTTCCATAGACAAATTGCATTCTGCGACCCAAGTATGAACCAATTAGATCCACAGCTAACTTGTCAAGGCCATAAAAAGAAAGCTTTTCAGATAGAATATTATGCTTCACTGACTCAAAAGCTTTAGAAAAGTCAAATGCTCTGAGGTTCACAAGTCTCTTGTGCTCTAAGCTACTGATGACTCCCTCAATAAGATTCAAGACATTATCAGAAGTACTAAGATTTTTCCGAAAACCGTACTGATCTCGAGAAAGTAGACTGTTGTTTTCAAAGTAATTGACAAGCTGTTTATGAAGGAGCATTTCAAACAATTTTGATATTATTTCTATGATACAGATGGGTCTGTAGTTTTCAATGTTGGCCTTATTACCCTTCTTGAACACGGGTATCATTTTGACTCTCTTTAGTTTATCAGGAAAAATACCTGACGCTAGGCATATATTGAACAAATGGGTTAGGACTTCTGAGATATATGGAGCTGCTATTTTTAATATTGAGGAGTTGAGTCCATTGATATCTAAGCAATTGCTGGGGTTCATTTTATGAATTGTGTCAAAAACCTCCTCAACAGTGAATTCCTGAAAACTAAACTTCGTTTCTGGTTCAGGCGTTAATGATACATAGTGACTGAAGTCAAAACTACTCTTAGGGATATCTTTGCTTTGTAAAATTATTTTTTCCAAGAAAAACTTGTTTATTTCATCTACAGACAACTTGCAAGCATCGTCCAGAGATGAATTATTTGAACCAAGGTGCTTCTTTACTACTACCCAGGCTGATTTATTCTTGTTTTTACTCTCATTAATGAATTTACTATTGTAATTGAGTTTAGCCAGTTTGATTTTAGACCTGTAAGTCTTTCTAAGATTGTTATACTCTAACTTGACCGCTGTTGAGCCGAGAATGCTATATACATGAAACAGTTGTTCACATTTCACTTTCAAGTCCCTCAATTCATGTGTGTACCACTTACTCCTAGCACCCCTTAATGTACTTTTGAGGACTAGTGGATAAGCCGAGTTGACAGCCCACAAGAAAAGTTCATAGAACATGTCAACTTTCTCATCTAGGTCAATCAGTTTGTAAACAGCTATCCAGTTGATTGATTTCATACATGCTAAAAATATACTAGTCCTACTTGAGCTAATTTGTCTTAAAAAAATTGGACTATTGCGTGTCTTACTGACAAAGGATTTATTATCAATTTTTATTTTCAGGGTTAAAGCTAAGTGATCGGAAAATGCCGTATATAGAATTGCACTTTCCCATCGAGTATAATGGATATCTGTGACGATATTGTCTATGCAGGAACCTCCGGCTTCTAATCTGGCGGGTCTTGTCATCTGTCTTGTAGTGATGGTTAGATTGAAACTGGCCAACAAATTACAAAGATCATCTCTGAAGCTACTCTCCAAGTTAAAGTCTACATTGAAGTCTCCGCCTAATACAATACAACAGTCGAAGGCCGATAAATAAGTCAATATTCTATCCAAGGTGTCCAGGAATTCACAAAAAGTACTTAATAAAGCACTACATGGCCTGTAAATGGCAACAGCTATCAAGTTCAATGAAGGCAACTTAATCGCACAAGCCTCGCAAACCATTTCAACAGATAATTCTTTCACTCTGTGCATTTCCTTGAACTCTATTAAATCGTTTAAGAATAAAGCTGAACCACCATGAATTCTATTAGATCTACTGAAATAAGAACCTAATTTGAAATTATTTATATTTACATAATTCAAATCGTTATTTCTCAACCAGTGCTCCGTTATCATCATTATATGGATTTTATTATCATCTACAATAGTTTCAATATAATCAATTTTATTCCGCAACCCCTGAACATTCCACGACAGGAAACTCAACTCAGTGGAATGATTACCCCCTTTATTCCTGAAAGTACCAGAACGAGCAATACTACTATTATAATTACTATTTACCTTATGACTAGTGTGTACAAGTCGGCTGGCCGAAACAAGATCGTTGTCATTAGTTATTAGTTTAAATCATTTGTCTCAATATGAGAAATGTCATTGTCAATTGTTGCAATAGATGAATAAACAGAAGAAATTTCACTTGGATTCACATTGACATCAACACATGTGTGGGGAGCATCAGAGCAGCTTGGGTTTGGCGTAACAGGACAGGACTCCATGTGACGAAAGATAGGAGAATCCGGCGCTCTCGGGATGCCCGACTGTATTAACTGCATTTCATTTACTACAGTCACAGAACGATCACTCACAATCTGATTGTGAGTATTTTTCACATATTCGCTTATCGACCTTCCCAGCAGTCTCTTAGCTGAGATCCTGTAGTGCAGTCCATGTTTCGTGAAGTAATTACGCGTCAGCGTACTGCTAACACCACAGAATTTCATTGTCGATCTTCCCTCAAAGTTGACAAGTCGATTTTGAATAGCTGAGTTGGCGAAGCAAATGTCGTCATTCACGGACGGCAAATCGTAGCGGTAAGGAATGGCACACAACAGTATGTTAGTGTTTAAATCAGCAGCCTCAATCACATCAAGTCCCTGCATTACGGTGAGATGACCTGGCTCAAGTCTACCGAAATCATTCGTTCCCGCCATAACAATGACGCAGTCAGACCGGGTTAAGTCCTTAGTGAAACACAGACCTCTTTCAATGACGTGCTTCATCTTCGCACCTGGTTGACAATGAACAAATACATCACAATCATACAACCCATTCAGATACTTGTACATGTCGCGCCCCTGGCTATCCGACAAAATAACTACTTTCCTTTTTTTGCGAAAGATGGATTTGCCCGTATTTGGTGAACCGGCGGCAGATCTATGAACCTGAGCTGTGACCCTATAATTACGCCGTCCAGACTCCAATGGTGACGATAACGATTCATCGACATTAAGAGGCGAGAACCGATTTCCAGTGATCACAGGATCAGGAATTGATGCGTGAACCACTTTGGAATATGATCGAGGTGCAATGAAAGGGTCATCAGAATCGAGAGTGAGCCTAGCACCAAGGTTAATTTCGCCAGAATTAAATATTGATGAAATTCTTTTAGAATCAGACTCTAATAATTTAATTATCTCATCCTTTGATGTCATTTCCAAGTGTAACAACCGTAGTTCTTCCTCCATGTTCCTGATATTGAGTTTCAAGGCACAAATCTCACTTTCCGTCTGTTTCTCCATAGATAATGAGTCTTCGACTATTATAGCTCTAGTTTCTCTTTCCATCCTCAACTTTTCAATTAAAGACTCCTTCTCGAATTTGACATCATTTAGCAAATTAGTTAAATCAGAATTTTCTTTCAAAGAAGTGTCGTATTTATTCAAAAGAGATGTCATGATGGGAATAAAGTCAATAATAGCTTCACTGGTGTATTTATTGCTAATTACAACAAGAGCAGCATGCAAGTCAATAGCAATATCAATCACCTCCCTGTTAACAAGACCCTCTCTTAAACTCTCAATTTCGTCGTCCATTCCTTGAATAATATTATATCGGCCCGATCGGGTAAGTCTGTTTACTCTATTTAAAGACATTGTGGATGATAATGATGGAACTATTTAAAGGAAAAGGTCTTCAAGCTAAGAGAGCCGTCAAAGCAAGGATATAATTGGAAGCTCCTGAGAAAGAATGAGGAACAAGGAAGAGGAGAAATTATTGGAAGGAAAACAAACGAGACTATCGAAGAGAAAGTACGGAAGGTCAGTTGTGGAAAGAACTGTCAAAAACAGCTGATTGACAGCTGTCTTGGCTTCCCGCTTAAAAGTTTAACAATTTTTAGGTTATAGATAGTCTACCGGTAACTGGTGAGTCACCGAATGTTTATATCACAAACGACAGTCAAGTTTACGGTTATCAAGATAAATGATAAGACGAGTACTGAAGTGAGAATGACAATGAAAAACAATCCACTACAACTCTTCGTAAATTATTCAGTTCTAGGTTAGTTCATAAGAAATACGACACTAGTTAAAATAGATTGTTCTAGCACTAAACAAATCTTTTCACTTGATGAACTCACACTTCCAAATGG
The DNA here is from genome assembly GCF_014356525.2 of Nilaparvata lugens. Lineage (NCBI taxonomy): Eukaryota > Metazoa > Arthropoda > Insecta > Hemiptera > Delphacidae > Nilaparvata > Nilaparvata lugens. The sequence goes on from NW_024090330.1 coordinate 26,703, forward strand.
TTTGAATCACAAATCTCTGGAGAAATACTAGGTAATACTTTAATAATTAGATTTTTAAAAGGAGCTATTACAAACCGTACTAAACCGGCAGATTCAGGCCTGCCAACTTCCATTATGTGCTTGTAATATTGTGAGCTTATTAAGACTTATCAAATGCAACTGTAGGTTGTGAAATGTACTGTGTTGAATAAAACTATTATCTTATCTTATCTTCTTACCTATTAGCAATAGTCTGTGACACTTGAACACTTGAGGACATTGCTCTCACCAAAAAAAAATCTTTCACCAGTAAATTTTATTCCAATTAATAAATCTGGATAAAAATTTAGAATACATACGTTCACGATTTGAATTGATTTATCAATTTTTAAAGCGTTACTCAATCCTCCACAATTATTTGGTAGTTAGTAGCCATTACTCAAGCACAAGTCTGTGTCTGTGGTCATCACCCTCAGTAAAAACCTTATCCAATTGAATTCCATTAATCTAATCTAGATACATTTTTTCAAATAGTATTATTTTAAAGCGTTCACATTGTACATATGATCAATTACTAGCTTCATTGAAATCGGATAACTAATTTCACAGTACTTGAATGTATTCTTTTGTGTTATGTTGTAGGTGTGAAGAGAGAAGTTTGTTGTGGTGGGGGGAGGGGACACTGTCTTTGCAGCTTGGTATACTGATTGCTGTAATGGGATGACAGCTTACAAGTATGGTACTTGAGAGGTATAGTTACTTTGTCTCAATTTCACATTCTTGTTTTCATCACTAGCAACCTTATCTAAGGCTGGCCAGTAACTTGGTGCCGCATCCACATGTTGGCCCAATGCGTACAAAGAGTGTGGATCTGTGGTTTGCGGGAGCGCGCCAGCCAAGTTCCCCGTCAGCCGAGCTCCTTTTAAAACCACTTTCGAGGGGATTGGTCGACGGCGTCCTGGGAGAGGAGCTCGGCTGACGGGGAGCTTGGTTGTCGTCTACGGTCCCGACAACCTGTCCCCTCTTAACCAGTAGGAGATTGGCTGTCAGGGAGACTCGTTGATGCAATGAGAAAAAGTAACGCAATAATAATTCATAACAATCGGCATGCAGACAGACAGACAAAAGATATTTTTTTTAAATGCAATTTACAAAGTAAAATTCTTATGTACTCATTTTCAATATTGGTCTGGCCAGAGAATTCGAACTGTAGCGCCAAAATGCCAGACTGGTTCTGCGATTAGCAGGCTTGTGTTTGCGCCGGCGCAAACCGTCCTGCTTGCTTGGCATTCTGGATGTTTTTTGTGAGTCGTCCTAGTTCAGTCTGTCTTGTCTTGTCGCCCCGTTGTTGTGCAGACCGAATTGTGTGTTTGTCATGTAATTTCGATCGGAAATTTCTTGTAAATAATTGTTTGAGTGTAGTGTGTGTGAATTATGAGTATAACAGCGTAAATAGTGTTAAATTGAATTAATTTGAATCGGATTTGAATTTATAAAGAATCCAGTTTGAGCTTTGTTCCAAACACAGTGCAGAGCCTGCAAGTTGAACGTGAAAAGGCTGCCCGGAAGCGAGAACCTGTCTTTTTCCCGATTTCATCCCACCCTGAACCTGACCAAAACACCTAATAAAGGCTTCGAAGGGGCAAGTAATCAATATTGGATTAAATCTGGTGAGTTTTTTGCTCTTTTTTATTGTTCATTAATGCAGAGTTTAACTGTACAAATAACCTGGCTCAAATTGAAGATTAAATTTTGCCCCTTGTTTGTATTTGATTATTTGAATAGTAAATTACAGTCCTCTGGTAGCTCTAGCCTGAGCTTTGTTCAGGACATTTCTGGTCCACCAGGCCGTGATGAATTTAAATTTGTAATTTGTTGATTAATTCACACACATTGGATTTAAGCAGTTTCGTATTTGTCCAATGTTGGCATGTTGAGAATGGTCTGATCTATGCTCAACTTAAGTTTGTTGTAGCCTTGTTCTAGAGCAAGGTTTCTTGTCAATTTGTATTTGTCTGAAATTAAATTTATTTCAGTTAAAATTGTAATTTTCCTGAAACTAGGCTCATTGTGCTCTTTTTCGGGAATTTGTTTGTTGGAATTTGTATTGTCCATTTTGTTATACATGTTAGTGAAGGTTAATCACAGCATGATTTTGTTTGTTCAATTCAACAAGTTATCGTTTGTTTGTGAGTTGTTGGAAGAACATTATCTAATCATATAGTTTTGTCTTCAGCAGTAACTTATCTTGTGAATTGATAATCAAAGTTTAACTTTGATAACTTACTAGTCGTGATTCTTCCTTTCATCTAGTTTTGAACTCATTCTTGTTTTATTGTCTGTTGTTTGTATTGTCGGGCTGAATTGTTTTGTGTATGAGTTCAAGATGGAGGAAAAATTACAGAAACAAATCAGGGTGCATCGCGCTAAACTGGAACAATTGTATGCCCGATTGCAAAGAATTTATGAACTGTCTAAAAATGTCTCTGATCCAAAAGTTGCTGAGCAATTTTCAATCTTCTATCCTCGGGTGTCTCAGACCATTTCGGATTATGAAAAGACAGAATTAGTGGTTAATGTGTTGGAACTTGAGTTGAATAAAGATTATGTTGTAGCATTCAACGACTCACACCTAGATCTGTTTCAGTATATTGAAGTAGCGGCTAACACTCTCAAACAGAAAGAGGCGACTGATGCTATTGCTCAATCTTCGGCAGCTACTGCAGCTAGTGCACAGCCGGTCGTGTCCGAGTCGGTACTGCCTAAAATCGACCTTCCGAAATTAGATGGGAACCAGACTCAATGGTCGGTGTTTTATGAACTATTTAAGGCATTGGTACATGACAACAAGAGTTTGAACGATCAGCAGAAGGTCCAATATCTTGTAAGTAGACTTACTGGACAAGCAGCAAATATTTGTCGTCATTTGCCACCATTGGCTAACAATTATCAAATAATTTGGCAGGCATTATTGACCCGCTATAACGATCCACGGGCGCAAGTCGATGCCTATTTCAAACAAATTTTTGAATTTCGTCCAATAAAATCAGAATCAAAGGCAGGTTGTATTGCGATTTTGGATGGGTTTTGCAGTTCAATCAATGCAGTGAAGAGATTGCGACTCACTGATTTGTCAGACTCGATATTCCTCTATCATGGCTTGAGATTGCTGGATCCAAGTTCTCGTAGAAATTTTGAATCGGCCGTCCGTGACAAGGCTATGCCAACTTATACCGATTATGTCAAATTCATTGAAAAGCAAATTAAGACTCTTCCTTCTGATGAGAAACAGACTGAATCGTTTAATATGAGGCACAAAAAGGATAATAAATCAAAGGTGTTTGTGGTTCAATCTAATGATTCATCTAACGATGCATCTAGTAAAAAGCCCAATTGTCTGAAGTGCTCAAAACCGGGTCATCGGTTAGTAGATTGTGCTAGGTTCTTGAAAATGACTCCTTGGATCGTTATTGTTTGATTAAAGGAAAGTTTTGTTGTTTTCGTTGTCTTGATGTGGATCATTTGAGTAGAGATTGTCGTAGTAAAACTCAGTGTGCTCAATGTCGAGAATCTCATCATTCTTTATTGCACTTTTCCAGATCAAGTTCCAATGAAGGTGTTGCGTCCTCGTCGAACTCCAAGGCAGGTGGCACATCACCTATTAGTTGTTGTTCTACATCCAACGATGTAGAAAATTCGACCGTTGTGTTGTCGACCGTCACTGCACATGTTCGAGATTGTAATGATCAGCTTTGTGATGTTCGTTTCTTGATTGACACCGGGAGTCAGTGTCATTTTGTTACAGCCAAATTGTGTCGGCGTTTGAGACTACCATTCCAGCCCATGAAAACCGTTGTTCGTGGATTCGGTGGTGGTACTAGTGAAGTTCGAGGTCGTACTTGTGTGTCGATTCAGTCGAAGTTGGATCCTACCGTCAAGTTTTCGATGGATGCCACAGTGGTAGATAAAATCATCGACAAGTTGCCTTCTTGTGAAATCGACAGATCCAAACTTCATCATCTTGAAAATCTCACACTGGCTGACGACAAATTCTACCTTCCTAGTAGAATAGATGGCATCATTGGTGCGGAGTTAGTTCCTCACTTGCTACGTGGGAGTCCTAGTATAGGTGAATCGCACGAATTGATGACTGTTAATAGTGTCTTTGGTCACATTCTGATGGGGAGAGCGCCGATTCTCACTTCAACAAAGAATGTGTCGAATTGTTTTACAGCCATCTGTAGTCCATTCGTTAGTAGTCCATCGTTGGATAGTTTTGTGGAACGTTTTTGGGAGTTGGAATCGTGCCCTGCACCAAGCTGTCAACTGAAACCGGAAGAGTTGGAGTGTGAGGTAAATTTTCGGAAGTCTGTACATCGTGTGAATTCTGGTCGTTTTGTTGTTGCCTTGTCATTTGCGGAGCCGCCCAGCAGCTTGGGAGATTCGTATGCTGTCGCCGAACGCAGACTGCTGACTTTGGAGAGACGACTAGAGCTTGACAGCAATACTCGTATTTCATATCATGAAATATTGATCGATTACCTACGTCAGGGTCACATGTCGTTTGTAGCAGATCAGACAGACCGAGGTGGTTACTACATACCGCATCACGCCATCGTGAAAGCAAGCAGCACTACCACGCCCATCCGAATTGTATTTGATGCTGGTTCCAGAACATCATCGGGTTTGTCATTGAACCAGGTTCTTCATGCTGGTCCCAAATTGCAGACTGACATTTTTGTTTTGTTAGTTAATTTTCGTTTGTTCCCAATCGCACTAACTGCCGACATTAAACAAATGTATCGACAGATATTAGTGGAGGATTCCTGCCGTCGTTATCAGCGTGTATTGTGGAGATTTTCGCCGGAGGATCCGATCGAAATTTATCAGCTCAATTGTGTTGTTTTTGGTGTTTCAAGCTCTCCATATTTGGCGCTTCGCACCGTCCACCAGCTTGTAGAGGAGGATGGAAATCGTTTTCCAGCAGCCAAGGCGAGAATACCAAGAGACATGTTCATGGACGACTTAGTCACATCTGTCGCCACAGAGTCAGAGGCCGCGGAGCTGTATCGTCAGTCCAAGCAGCTGTTTGAGGGAGGAGGTTTCTCGCTCACAAAGTGGACTTCAAATTCACCATCAATGTTGGAGAAATTCTCGGAGGAAGAGAAATCGTTTTCGTACAAGGATTTCGAAGCAGACAACTCCTTGGCTATCTTGGGATTGAATTGGCAACCTAGTACTGATCTGTTTCAGTTTTCAGTCAAGAGTGGTGAGGTCGTCGCTACTAAGCGTTCTATTCTGTCAGTGATGGCTCGTATCTATGATCCACTTGGTCTCTTGTCACCGTTTACATTATTTCTAAAATGTCTTGTCCAGAAACTGTGGAAATTAGGAGTGGATTGGGACGAGAAGCCGCCTGAGTCTATCTGCACTCTTTGGGAGAATTGTCAAAAAGAGTTGCCTCTATTGTTGAAATTTGCTGTTCCACGTCACGTTGGTTTGTTTCAGGATTCTCACATCAGTTTGATTGGTTTTTGTGATGCATCATTGTCTGGTTATGGTGCAGTTATCTATGTGAAGTCGCAGAAGGAGAGCGAGGAGCCAAGAGTTGTATTATTGTGTTCAAAGTCCAAGGTAGCACCATCTAAAGTTGTTTCAATACCTCGTTTGGAGTTGTGTGCGGCACTCTTGTTGGCAGAACTCATGAATTCAGTAGTCACTATTATTAGTGAACGTTGTCATGTGTCTCGTATTGTCGCACTCTCTGATTCGACAGTCACCTTGTGTTGGATTAATGCTCCATCCGCGAAATGGCAAACTTTTGTTGGTAATCGCGTCGCAAAAATACAGGATTCTTGTATACAGGAGTGGATGCATGTTGCCGGAATTGAAAATCCCGCTGATTGTTTGTCTAGAGGTTTATCACCAGTTGAGCTTGTGAACTTTCCGTTGTGGCTCTCAGGTCCATCATGGATAGCAGAGGACGAATGCGATTGGCCCGTCCGAACTCAAATGGAAGAGATAGTGGATCCACCGGAGGCGAAAAAACCGTCAGTGTTGACAGTCACAAAATCTCCTGATTGTAACAGCAATGCAGTATATTCATTGATTGGTCGTTGTTCGGATTATGGTCGTCTTTTGAGAATTGTAATTCTTGTTCTCAAATTCTTACGAATCTTACCCCAATCAGAAGAATCAGATTTCGATGTTGCTGAGAGGTATCTATTTAAAGTGGTACAGAAGATACATTTTTCATCTGAATTTGTGCAATTAGAGAAGGGAGAGGATTGTTCTATGCGCCTACGTCGCCTGTCTCCATTCATTGATAGAGGTGTGATTCGCGTCGGCGGTCGTTTGTCTCATGCTGGACTGGAATTTGAGACTTGTCATCAGATGATCTTACCAAAATCCGACACTTTCGTATCGATGTTGATTGATTATCATCACAAGAAGAATTGTCATGCTGGACCTTCGTTATTGTTGTCCTTGATCAGACAGAAATTCTGGATACTGTCTGCTCTCTCTATTATTCGTATTTGTGTTTTTAAGTGTAACCGTTGTTTCCGTGTTCGACCTAGTAATAATGCAATTATTCCAAAAATGGGTGACCTGCCTGCTTGTCGACTGTCAAAATGCAAACCATTTGAAAATTGTGGTGTGGATTACGCTGGTCCTCTGCGTATTACTATGACGAGACGTCGTAATCCTTGTGTTTTGAAAGCCTACATTTGTCTGTTTGTGTGTATGGCAACAAAGGCGGTACATATTGAGTTGGTATCGGATCTATCAACGCCCATGTTTTTAGCTGCGTTTCGTCGTTTTTTGTCACGTCGTGGACCCTGTCGTGTGATGTATTCCGATTGTGGTACTAATTTTGTAGGTGCCAAGGAACAGTTGCGAAAAATATCTCAACTTTTGAACTCATCCGAGTTTCAAACCACATTGACTAGTCAACTCGCCAAACACAAAATTGAATGGAAATTCATTCCCCCTGGTTCACCGCATTTTGGAGGTCTGTGGGAGGCAAATGTCAAATCTGTAAAGTTGCATCTGTTCCGAGTAATTGGCAATCAACTTCTCACCTATGAGGAACTGAACACTGTATTGGTGCAGATTGAAGGTGTCCTGAATTCCCGCCCACTGTGTACTGAGTGAGGATCCGTGTGAACCGCTGGCTTTAACCCCAGCGCACTTTTTGACTCTAACACCGTTGAAATCGTTTCCCATGCGGGACGTGGACAGTGTCCCTGTGAATCGTCTCACCAGGTATGAATTGATTGGTCAACTTATTCAATCGTTCTGGAACCGATGGAGAAGAGAGTACCTGCACGAACTTCAAAGTCGTAAAAAATGGTTGAAATCACCCACTTCTATCAGTGTGGGAACGGTTGTGGTAGTAGACCAACCAAACACACCTCCATTGCAGTGGCCACTGGGTGTCATTGAGCAAGTGTTTCCGGGAAGTGACGGCGAGGTTCGAGTGGCGAGTGTTCGCCTAAAAACTGGTATTCATAAAAGACCAGTAACCAAATTGTATCCACTCCCAACTCAATAGTTGTTGTGCTTGTTGCATTTTTTTTCTTGTGTTGTTTTTTGGTGTTGGTGTTTTTTGTTCTTTTTAGCATGTCTGGATTTTTTCCTTTCTGTGGTTTTTTTTCAGTTTTTGTAACTTGGCTGAAAAATAGTTCTTCAGAGGCGGGGGTATGGTCTGGCCAGAGAACTCGAACTGTAGCGCCAAAATGCCAGACTGGTTCTGCGATTAGCAGGCTTGTGTTTGCGCCGGCGCAAACCGTCCTGCTTGCTTGGCATTCTGGATGTTTTTTGTGAGTCGTCCTAGTTCAGTCTGTCTTGTCTTGTCGCCCCGTTGTTGTGCAGACCGAATTGTGTGTTTGTCATGTAATTTCGATCGGAAATTTCTTGTAAATAATTGTTTGAGTGTAGTGTGTGTGAATTATGAGTATAACAGCGTAAATAGTGTTAAATTGAATTAATTTGAATCGGATTTGAATTTATAAAGAATCCAGTTTGAGCTTTGTTCCAAACACAGTGCAGAGCCTGCAAGTTGAACGTGAAAAGGCTGCCCGGAAGCGAGAACCTGTCTTTTTTCCCGATTTCATCCCACCCTGAACCTGACCAAAACACCTAATAAAGGCTTCGAAGGGGCAAGTAATCAATATTGGATTAAATCTGGTGAGTTTTTTGCTCTTTTTTATTGTTCATTAATGCAGAGTTTAACTGTACAAATAACCTGGCTCAAATTGAAGATTAAATTTTGCCCCTTGTTTGTATTTGATTATTTGAATAGTAAATTACAGTCCTCTGGTAGCTCTAGCCTGAGCTTTGTTCAGAACAAATATAAAACAACAACAACGAATAAAAATAACCTCATGAATACACTAAGTCAAATAAATCTTTAGAAAATGGTCTGCATGGGCAAAAAATGATTGTGTGCAAACCAGAGTTGCATATTACAGGTTTTACAGAGAGAAAAGAAACACTAATTTTGATGCATTCAGAATCGTATTGAATATTATTATTACATACATAGAATTATTAAATAGCTCAAAAAAATTAATTAGTGTAATGGTACATACAGATTTCAATAACAGTAGTCACCACCAGCGAATCTATCGGTCAAGTGTTTCAATGATATAGTCTCTTCCTATCACCTGCGATTTTTTTAAAATAAATTATCAGTGACGGTCACCTGTTATTTTCTATAATAATTGACCGATCGATTGAGATTCAAATCGACGCTTTCACATTTATCTTTATATTGTTATGCATGTTCCGCATTTACGGCGAAACGCGGCAATAGATTTTCTTGAAATTTGTCTGGTATGTTCCTTTTTGAATTGCGCGTCGACGTATATGAAAGGTTTTTGAAATTTCCCATTCTAACAAAAGTCAACAACTAATTTTATATCAGATGTACCGGGACAACTTGGATCACAGCTATCTACTATGGAAGTAGAAATTGCCAACTATGCCATCCTATCATTTTCACTGAGTATTTAATCTCACCGTAAATGATAGCAAACAAATGTTGATGAGATGCTGACGTTTTGTTGGAATTGCATGCCACTTGTGTATTTCAGAAATTCGAGTATTTCATAGTACGTTCTACAGAACTTGGTGAAGTTTCAGGGTTATTGTGATAACTGATGTGGTTGGTTTTCAGATGGCTGAATTTCTGATCGAACGTAACAGCTCGGTGACAAGAAAGAACGAAGACCCCTCCATTACACCTCATAAATGGGATACAATGACCTTGTGCGCCTTCTCTACAACTGTGGAGCTGACATCAACGCTAAAGATAAGATGGTCAGTTGTTCTGATTTTTTCTTTTGGAGAGGTTCATCAACAAATTATCTGGAAAATGTATAGGTTTATACTCTTGTCATAATATCTGGTAGTGGTTGGAGGGTTTCCACTCATTCTCACTATTACAATGTCCTTTAATAGCCTATGAATCAAGATATTGCATTTTTGTATCTAGCTGCCTCTCTCAAATCAATAATTGGAGGGATTTAAAAGCAAAGTAGGTGGAATATGTATTGCTTTATACACTTGCCATTATATTTGGTAGTAGTTGAAGGGATTTCACCCATTCTCGCTTTTACAGTGTCCTTTAATAGCTTATGATTCAAGATATTACTTTTTTCAAATCTGCTGCTCATCTGAAATTCAATGGCCCATATGAATAAAACCAGAGCAAATGCTCATGAGCAAGAGCATGGAGCATAAGGTTTTCCTCATGAGCAAAAGGTAGAAGCAAAAGCATTAGCTCATTTTTATATGAATAAGCTTTACCTTATACTCTTACCTTATGCTCCTGAACTCTGGAGCAAATGCTCACGTATTTAAAAGATTTTTCATCAGCTAATTCGCTTTTGTAACCTTACTTTGTTTTTATAGCTCACGGAAGCGCTAAATATGCAAGTAGGGGGCACCGCTTGTGTTTGCGTCGTCTGCTCTGTTTTCTATTCATGAATAGTTTTAGGTTAGTTGAGTCACAAAGTAGAAGGAATGGTTTCTTCTCTGTGGTTGAAGACTCTCATCTTCTTAAATGCCTATTTCCTATTTTGTGATGGCTATCTTTATAACAGAGAACACTCTTTTTTGAAGCTATCTTTTGAAGGGATAATGGTGATATATATCATGGTTGAATCTAAAAAGAGTTTTATAGTTCTCAACTATTGGTTGTGATCGTATCTGGTATAGTTTCCTCTTCCTCATACGAATTAGTTGAGCCATTTTACTATGAGCAGAAGGTGATAAGATGCTCTAGACTAGACTCACCTTTTTTGAAGCATTTGCTTCAAAAGTTGAGCAAATGCTCTAGTTTATTCATACAATTTTGAGCAAAAGCTTTTACTTTTGAGCAAATGCTGAAACTATTTTTTTGATGAGCATGAGCAAAACCTTTTGCTCACGTTTATTCATAGAAAATGAAGCAAATGCTCAACTTTATTCATATGGCCCAATGTGTTACCTTCATTGGAAGGGTTCAAAAGCAACGTAGCTGGAATATGTATTGGTTTATACTCTTGCCATTATAGTATAAAGCATTGAAATGATTAGAATAAATAACTTTGAAACTATAATATCAAGATCAGTAATTCAAATTCGTTTATCACTTCTTGTAAGTTTGAGGAGGAATAAGCACTCATTTCTAATCATTTAAGGCTCCGCTTTTGGAAAATTATTATTGGTTTCATTTCGAAGGTATTTTGATTTGAATTCTATCAAGATACTTAAAAAGTATTTCCAAGGAAAAACAATTTTTATAATTTTTTCGTTCTGATTTAAAAGCGCATACAGTTCAAATATTGGGGGAGATCCATCCTCAAAATTGTATGAATCAATTTGATATCATTCATGTAATAGATCTGCCCCAAGATTTGAACTTTTGGCGCTCAATATATCGAAAAGTAAAAATGATAAAAGTTTTTTCTTTAAATTAGTCAAATCTACATAAATTGATAGTATACAATTCGTAATTGAAAATGTACCAGTAAAAAGAATCGAAAAGCGTGGTGCACATCCTTGATTATTGTATACGGTACCACTATTATGATGCTACATTCATTTTGTCTTGTAAGTTAAATCTATTATACGGTACTCATAATTAACATTCAAGTAACCTTAGTCAACAAAATATTGGGTTTACTCCGTCTTGAATTGCTCAAGAAGTTTAATTCCTGGTTTACTTCGTCTAGTATTGCTCAAGAAATTTAATGATAATGAATAAATCATCTATTACTTTGCAAAAAAAAGCTCACAATAATTTAGGCCGGTTACAGAGCTCGACCATATACCCTCGACCGTATGTACCATCCTGACCATATGCATCCATAAATCAGTTTTACACATTCAGAGCTCAACCGACCGTCAGTGCGTATGCACCATCCTAACCATACACATCCATACATCAGTTTTTCTGACTCACAAAATGGACGCTTTACAGATTGTTTAATTGCAGCTTATTATCTTCGTAAACGAAAGATCAAAAGACGTAGATGTCAAGTTCACCCGATGGTCACTCAAAGAGCATTTCAAAGGGAATTTAGTACCATTATATACATCATTTTGCTTGGGGATAAAGATACATGTTTTAACCACCTCAGAATGTCCATCAGAAATTTTGATGAGTTATTTCGAGCTTGTATCATCATTGGGAATACTTGCAGTCATTTTAAGCAACGGGTTAAATAAATGTAGATAATATTAATAATATATGATTTTTAATGATTGAAGAAATGTATAGAAAAGCTCTGAATTCGAATATGACACTATTAATTGAATTCGTTCATTATTCTATTCAATATCAGCTGATTGTCGGGCAGAGGTTTCAGCACATTGGTTATATTGCGATCGGGCTACTGATCAGTACAGCTCAGAAAGCTTCTATTTGCTTCAATAACGCGTCAGTCGACCGATGGAACGGATGCGCACGAGCTCGATCGATGGTCTTCGTACGCAGTGTAAAACGCATGGTCCTGACCGTGCGCATGCGTGCCGTCAGTCCTGCTCTGTACGGATACATGGAATATCTATGGAAAAGACTGACGGTCGGTCGAGCTCTGTAACCGGCCTAAACCCAAAAATAAAAAATAAAGAACTTACTAGAATGTTCGCTCTTTCAAAATTTCATTAGTATGTGAATATTTCATTTTTTGTGATAATAATGTACAATATTCTTTCTACGAGGGTTTGGTTTTGAAGCATCTAAATTTGAAAATATTTTATGGCTGAGAATTTTGTGAAGTGAAGAACTACAAGACTTGACATATTTTGGAGTATGTGTAACCTTATCTAAATTTGGGAGTGGAACAGCACAGGGTTACCTTATTTTTCCTCTTACTATCATTTTGATGATATACTTATTATGATAAAGAATAAAGAAGGGGACGCTTTGCTTTAATTGAATCAGTAAAACCGATAGTATTTAATTCCAGTATCAATACTATCTAACTAACCCAACTCGATTCATCGATATAGGTGATCACTGGTTCATTCAAAGTAAAGTCTAGCCAAATTATATTAAACATTGATGTAATTTGTGAGCTATTTACACTGCTTTTTTGAATGGATGATTTATTGATTATGATTGTCAAATGTGATTGAAATTGATAACTATAAACTATTTCAATGCAATTTTATATATTCCCATGGTTTCTTGGGCAGAGAAATATTCCCCAATCATAAGTTCCTTCCCAATGGGAATATTCCCGACTTACATTACTACCCTCAAAAATCAGCACTGACTACCCTGGAAATCTCCCCATCTGCCCACTACACCCGGATCCATGCCTACACTCACCTCTCCCCCCATCTTCTATCTTCCTCACTTTGTTCAAGCAAATCAGTCTTAGCGCAAAACGCCTATAATATATTCCAATGCAAACAGAAGAGATGTAGCACCTAGTCCATTCTGTTTCCATTGGACCATATTTTTATATAGAGGTGGGAGAATTCTCTATGCCACGTTGGTGTGAACTGTAAGTAGAAGTATACAAAATATTTATTCTACCACTCCTACCCATCACTCGAACTTGAAAATTTTAAATGTTATTTTCAAATTTCACCAACTTATTTTTTATCATTCGATCAATCAATAATTCGTTTGTTTTTTCTCTTTCAGATACCAAAACATATTACACAGTGTAGATGGACAGATAGAAAGTGTGAACATCAAAAGCCATCGTGTGTGTTACCCAGTTTCCATTCTGCATCTAACAATAGTAACCGAACATCCAACATCATAACTTTATTATATCATCTAGTTAATTTTGATATCACATTAACTAAAAAGCTTTCCTCATAATATACAAGAAATTAATACATTGCCGAGATTGTCAAAGATGTGAATTTTCAATGTGCTTTGATGCAAATTATTGCAAAAAACTAATATCATGGTTAGCTATGCATAAATTAATAGGCATGATGGTCATTCTTTACTGAATCGAAATAAGCTGTTATAACTTTGTCAACTATTAATTTGGTTTTCAATAAACTAGTTATGATCAGATGCCTTATTAATAAATGCAAAATTCATGTAGGTTATGTAGCTTTTCTGCAATAAACTAAAATTACTCAATAATTAAGTTGTTTAAGTTAGGCCACATTCACACCAGAGTTGTCAACTGAGTTCTCAACAATGAGACAATTTCTAGATATCCTTGTTTTAAACAAAAAGTTTAGTTTCCTAACCAGTATGAGAAACACTGAAAAAGTTGTGAACAAAATCTTCTACCTCTACAAGTCCACGCAGACTATACAGTCTCTTTTAGGCTAATTCTTTGACAACTAGTACTCTACTCTGTTGCTCTACAAAAGAACATCAACTTTATGTAGAAAACTGTTCATGTACCAATTTTTTTGTTGACAACTTTGGTGTAAATGCAGCAGCTTCAGCATTTATCCTTATCCATTAAATTATATTGTTGTACTTGAGTATACTCTTCACTTTTAATTAGCCTATGTCGCACCTGGCTATTCCATTATCTGCGAGCGAAATATTAACAACTATCAACAGTATATAGCTGGCTTTTAGAATTCCACTAGCTTCAAAAGTTGAACATGTCAACAATTCATTCGGGCCACTGAGACAAGTGCGCAGGTAATGAATAATTGAGTATCACATTAACTGTTTTGTTAGAAGCTATACAAGCATCGTTTGTCAGGTGTGACACATGGGCTTAACTTTATAAGCCTTGCTATAATGATTTTAATCTGAAACAAATAATAGCTATAATACTTTGAAATCATTAAAAAAATATTATTTTCCACAGAATAGGCAATGTCGTTATTGTTAGTCACTTTAGGTACGCCTGTATTTCTAATTTTAATTTTTGTAAAATCTCAAATTGATTTTTTCTTCATTCATATGCAATATATAGCCTACCGGTAATCTTCAATTCCATCTTACATTACATTAATTCCAAAAAAGTTGGCATGATATCATTATATTAAATTGATGGTTAGCTGTCACAGGAGAATAGAAAGGCTATTATATCTATGAACTCAGTACGGTAACCAATAACAAATAATACTTTGTCTTTTGATGAAAAAATATTTTATAAAATGGGAATATCCAATGTAAGTTAACCTTCCGGCAGTCGCGCTGCTGTAAAAAGTACAACAGTGTCAGTTTTTTTGCTGCACAAAGCTATTGAATGGAGTGGTGTCAGTGAACGAGTCACCTATGTATTCCAAAACTTATGAATGTAAGTTAACCTTCCGGCAGTCGCGCTTTTGTAAAAAGTACAACAGTGTCAGTTTTTTTGCTGCACAAAGCTATTGAATGGAGTGGTGTCAGTGAATGAGTCACCTATGTATTCCAAAACTTCCTCCCCATCACTCCACTGAGTTGCAGTATCAACCGAGCAATGGTTCAGTCTTTAGGTGCCCTTTAGTCGCAACAGTTCATAAGTATAGTGCATACGATAAACAGTGCATAGGGAGAAAGACTGCCAAGGAAGCAATAACCCAGCAGAATTGTTGGCTTTGCTTGGTGTACCTTATTGGGCTACGAAAAGGTAATCATGCAAATATTCATAGGCATAATATAATTCAATTTATTTCACCAAAACACAGAAAACAGTACAAAGATGTGACAATCAGAAAAAAAATTATTATTCTAAATATCTATATCTATCTGAAAAATACGGCTGGAGGTGAAGAACTACTGGCACTTGTTCGCCAGTAGGAGTAGAGACTTAACTGTTTCTAAATCTTAACTAATAATTAAAAATTGAATCTTTTTATTTAAACAATGGTATGTATATTTAAAATGAATGCTATCAATTGTGAATTTATTCTGACAATAATGAATAGTTTTAAAAGTAGAAAAAAAATTGAACTCATAAAATATTAAGATGGAAGTACCTAATAGTTGTTAAGTATCCAGTTTTTAATATTTATTGGAGCAAACTATTTAGATGGAAATATTGATTATACAATTAATTAATATGATTTGACAGTAAACAGAGTACATAAAAAATAGAATGTTGTAAAATTACAACATGCGACTGCTGGTGTGATTAGCTCGAGTAGGGCGCGACTTCCGGAAGGTTAATGGTACTATTACTTGATTTCTATATTAAGGCATTTATCTCAATTATTATGAAAATTTATTATTCAAATCATCATAAAACTATTTTTTCTTGACAAATAAAATATTATTGATTATTTTAAACAAGTCACCAGAATCTTAGATTCAAATATTGATTACCATACAATATTAGGTACGGTATTTGCAATTAGAAATTTAGATCTCTCAACATTTATGGGAAGTTGAAGTGCAGTGATGGTTTTTCTTGTTGAGGTATACCATTGGACATTTAATTAATAAATATATCTATCAACAAGCATTTCAGACAAAACATAAAGTTTTTTGTTGGACTTGAATAGCGTTTCTAATTAGAGCTTTCAAAATTATTATACCGTATTCAGTCTATTTCTCATTCTTCCACTACTAGGTTGGTACGTTATTAGGGCCAGATCATATTTTATTTATCACAAGAACAATATGACGTGTTTCTTCTAGGCGCCAATCAAAGAGCTCACTGCCCTGCCGACTCTAAAAACGCTTAATTTGGTCTGGCTCTTTTGATAAGAATGACCGCCGGTAACGTTGAACTTGTTCAAACAGCCAAGGCATCTTCTTCTTTATGTGCCGTCTCCTTTAAGAAGGTTGGCTATCAACATGGCAATTTTGATTTTTGAGGCAACCGCCCTGAAAAGATTCTACTGTTGTACCACTGTCTCGTACCACTGTCTCAAGTTATTTAACCAGGAGATCCGTCTTCTTCCTATACTTCTTTTGCCTTGTATCTTTCCTTGTATGATGTTTTGCAAAAGTGTATATCTCTCTCCTCTCATTACATGACCCAGGTATTGCAGTTTCCTGATTTTGATGGTGATCATGATTTCTCTGTCCTTTCCCATTCTTCTTAATACTTCCTTGTTGGTTGTTCTGCTAGTCCAGCTTATTCTGAGAATTCTTCTATAAGCCCACATATCAAATGCTTCTAGCCGGTCGGTGTCGTTCTTTTTAAGAGTCCAGGCTTCCATTCCATATAATAGAACTGGAAATACGTAGCCTTTAAGCATTCTTAATTTGAGATGCAGGCTAAGATCAGTACTACTCAGTACGCTCCTCATTTTATTAAAAGTAGCTCTAGCCTGTCCAATTCTTGATTTTATTTCTTCGGAGTAGTCATTGTTGTCAGTGACAATTGTTCCCAAGTATTTATATTTGCAGACCTTCTCCACTAGCTCGCCTCCAATCCATAGTGTTTCTGGTTGTTGTCGGTGTTTCGTTATTGTCATAAATTTGGTCTTTTTGGTGTTCAGTGTTAGCCCTCTCTCCTCGCTGGTCTTTACTACTTGATCCAGTAGACCTTGTAGTTCTTCTAAGGTTTCCGCTATTAGTATCGTATCGTCTGCGTATCTTATGTTATTAATGATCTTCACATTTACCTTCACTCCTGTTGTATTTTGACCTTCCAGTGCTTCTTGTATTATGTCTTCTGAGTACAGATTGAACAGTAAGGATGAGAGCACACATCCTTGCCTTACTCCACGTTTTATATCTATCTCCTCGGAAAGTTCATTATCAACTAAAACTTTGGTGGTCTGATTAAAATAGAGGTATGTTATTATTCTGATATCGTTCTTGTCCATGTTCTTATCCTTCATCAGCTTTATGAGATGGTTATGGCGAACTTTGTCGAAGGCTTTGTTATAATCAAGAATTTACCGGTTGATAATTTGAATTTGCCGGTTAAGCCAACTTGATAATAGTGTTTGATATATTTTGAAATAAAGAAGAATAAAGAGCTAATCTACTGATAAATAATGTTTATTTCTAATCTAGATAGACACATCAATTACAGTACTTTCAAACAATTTTTCATTATAAAATATGAATATCTTTGATTTAGAATTACAAGACAAATTAACTGCAAAATCCACGACAAATCTGATAAGCTAACCAAAGTAACAGCAGCTTCTCTTTGTCTCAGAAACAGAGTAACGGCCAGCAACAGTCACAGTTATAACATAGTTAATCAAAAGTATTCTTTGAGTATCTATAGTGAGGTCAACGTTATAATGGTAGTGTACGATTTGCAATGGTGTTGCTATCCTTGTCTATTGTTCAACAAATGTGAAAGAGTTAGTGGTTAGGTTTCATTCAGGTTATATTTAATAATGTTTCATTAGGATAGGTTAGATTTTTGCTTTAAAATTGCAATATGCTAGAAGGGGCTAGGGTCTAGGTAGAGTTATGTTTTTGATGTTTCAAAGGTAAAAGGATTGGTTGGGGGGTTAGGATTTTGCTTTGAATCACATGTTTGTGAACATGTTCATGAAATGAACCACACGTTTATGTTTTGTTCTTAAGATGACTAATAAATTAATCTAAAGTATTAAATGTGAAAGGGTTAGAGGTTAGGTTTAATTTAGGTTATATTTAATAATGTGTTATTAGGATAGGTTAGGTTTTTGCTTTGAAATTGCAATAAGCTAGAAGGGGCTATGTCCAGAGAATGGAGCACTGCAGACTACCGCATAAGTTGTTAAAAAGTAAAATGATTGGTACGCGTAGAAGAGGAAGGCCCAGGAGGAGATGGCTGGAGGATGTGGGTGCCGATTTGTGTGTTTTGGGCATCAGAGGATAGGAGAATGTGGCGGAGAGGAGAGACGATTGGAGGCAAATTGTGCAGGAGGCCAAGGTCCACATCGGACTGTAGCGCCAATGAAAGTAAGTAGAAGGGGCTAGGGTGCAGTTGGAGTTATGTTTTTTTGATGTTTCAAATGTGAAAGGATAGGTTAGGGGGTTAGGATTTTGCTTTGAAATCTAAATTATTAAATGTGAAGGGGTTAGGGGTTAGTGGTTAGGTTTTTTTGGATTATATTCAATAATGTTTCATAAGGTTAGGTTAGGTTTTTGCTTTAAAATTGCAATATGCTAGAAAGGGCTAGAGTCCAGGTAGAATTATGCTTTTTGATATTTTAAAGGTGAAAAATAGGTTAGGATATTGCTTTGAAATTGCAATATGCTGGAAGGGATTAGAGGTTTTTCAAATAGTTATGTTTATTGATGATTTAAATGTAGAAGGGGAGGTTGAGGGTTCGTCGGTTTTTGTTTTGAAATGACAATATGCTGACTTAGTTATAGTGTCTTTTAACATCAGTTAAATAACAACTGTTATATTTTATTAATTATATTTTTCAAAAGTACTCTTTCTTTTATTAAATAAAATGATTATATATTGATTATCTTCATCAAATAGAATGACGATTGGCTCCAGTTACAGTGCTTGGTAACCATCATCACAAAGAACGTTACATTCAAAGAACTGACTGAATGGAACGGGAAAAACCCGTTGCTAACGCATGCGCGATACGGTGCTGTCTGAGACAGAGAGTGGTTTGTCAAGTAACAATGACGACAATGTTATAGAATGGAGAGCAATCTTATGGCTACATTTAATTGAACTCAGGTACTTTCAATAAATAATACAAATAGTTCTTGTTCTTACTTACATTATTTCTAATTTGTTTTCATTTTTATGTTTGATTCTTCAACTAACCTCAAAATTTAGGTTAGCTGGATGACAGTCAGCTGTTGGGCTAGACTTGACAAGGCTAGTGAGCGCGAACTATTCAAATACTCAAAATGTTTGTAAACGCAGATAGGAGCTTGAAATTCTGCTTAAATAAAACCATTCCGTTACAATAGTAACAACGATTCATTTTTGTCATGGAAGTAGAATATTATATATCATTATATATTTATATGCCTACCATTCACTGAGAGCTTTGATAATAATTCATTTTTTATTACTATTCTTTCCTCAATATAGCAAACTCAATCGGAGTAATAAAGCTTTTCAATAATGTAATGATTTCAGAGATATTTTTTGCGATAAATATAAAATACTTCTTCACTGACAATATTCTTTTCGAAAGTTTGTCTCATAAACTATAGTGAGATCCACGTTATAATGGCAGTATATAAAGATAGAAGAATAGCGATGCCGATTCTCTGCATTAATTATATTTCTACACTGTCAAAAACATAATTGGCATCGTTTTGGACCTAGAAAAGGATAGTACCACCGGCTTTGTAGAATGATAGACAAGGATAGCAAAACCAAAGTTAATCAAATACTGTCAATTATAATGTGGACCTCACTATAGTCTACAGTATTAAACCATTTCATTTTAAATAATTTTGTACGGTACTCAATAATGCCTTTATACATTACCTATTAATCATAGCTAAGTTGATAACGTGTGCCCGGTTGCACAAAATCCCGTTACATTTTAATCATGCTTAAATGTCACGAGAAGACTTCTCTGATTGGTTCTCATCAATGGTTTAATCACAGTTAAAGTTTTACAAGCTTTTGTGAAGCAAATATATTTGTATAACAAAAACAGGTGCTCACAGGTGCAATAATTGAATTATTCAATTACTGTAGTCATTAATTTTTAGTCTTTGACTCAACTTGTTGTTGGTAATGTTAATCTATCAAGTCATTAACTATATACCTCATGTACCGTAACAGTAACTGTAAGCTTTTATAGTAACTGTAAAAGCCTAATGAAGTAACGGAAATGTAGAGCTTTTTTTAAAATCTCTTTTATATAAATGTGCTACAATAAACTTACCGTAGGTGCTGCAATTTTATTGAAAGGTGATTTCAGATACCTCCAGTTGAGGTTGACAGGCAGGTGCTTCTTGAATGTTTCATCAGGAAATAAAATATTTTGTAATTCTATTTAATGATGCTTTATCATTTTTTTTAAAACATTAAGGCCTGGTTGCACAAATGCCTGTTCAATTTGAATCGTGATTAAATCCCTCTTGAACTAATCAAAGAAGCCTTATATCTTCGGAGAAGCCTTCTCGTGACATTTAATCATGATTAAAATTTAACAGGCTTTTGTGCAACCGGGCATTTATTTTCTTATACTCCTAGTATGATGAACCTTATCATCCTGAATGAATGTGATTCATGAATTTATTATCAAGTGTCCTAACAGTTTTTTCGCTATGACAGCCTTTTCATTTTAGAACACAATACTATTTAATCCTTATAGATTTTTAATGAAAAAATCTGATATTTATTGTACTCAAGGAAGAGTAATATCAGTTACAGTAATGATACGATAATTAATTCGACCAGTTCTTAATTTCTAAATCACCGAGCGGCATTTCGGTCACGTGGTCATTGACAAGCCGTAACACTCTGCAACAGTCACCTTGTCAGCCAATCAGAGAGCTACGTTTGACACAAAGTCTTTTTGATAAGACGGCTTTTCTGATTGGTTCTCGTGATCATGATTAAAATTTAACCGGCTTTTGTGCAACCGGCACCTTGACCTTCCATCAACTAACCAAATTTCAAGATGGCTTGAATTACTTTGATAACTTTACAAATAAACTTCAAAATAATTTCACTACCAGAAAACTTGTTTCCCCTATCGGAGAGCATGTTTCTAATTAAGATAAAATCCCTCTGATATTTTATGAATTTTAAAACACTTTTCAATAACTCTACGACTATCTAAAGAGAGATGGAAGTGAAAAATAATTGTATTATTTTAAATCTGCCAGCGAGACCAACGGACATCTTGAAGCCAGGTGAAGGGTTCGCACAGCTTACAGACTAATTGAATTTCAACACAGGATGAACAATGAAATCGATTTGAAAGACTAGCGTTCTAAAATAAACAAAAATTGGCTAATATATTTCAATTTTTATTTAGAAATAATAGTTATTGTTTTTGTCTGTCACAACCTTGTATTATTTTTGTATTCATGGTGACTTAAATTGGACTAAATTAAATTAAGACTCAGACTGTACCAATTAATCAATCACTTCTTGAAACTAATATGATTCAGTACAAATTTACAGCAATTTACATTCAACTCCACATTCGATGAACTGCTATTTTATTAAATCACAAACAAGATGAAGAATTCCGAATTTATTCGTTCAATGAAACACACGAGGCGTTTTTTCAGACGTGTCGGCACGACAGGACAGAAAGCTCTCCGATTGTGTAATTGGGTTGGCGTATCGAGAATCAGTCAATCAGAGAGCCTCCTGTAATGTCATGCCGTGTCTACTCTTATGAGAAACTGCCTCGTGTGTCTCGGCCCTCTAACTAGTGAGCTCCCCGTGCTGGAGAACTCGCTCTCAAGATGCTGCTGATATTGTCAGAAAGCTCTCCGATTCTGTAATTGGGTTGGCGTATCGAGAATCAGTCAATCAGAGAGCTTCCTGTAATGTCATGCCGTGTCTACTCGTATGAGAAACTGCCTCGTGTGTCTCTGCCCTTAAACTAGTGAGCTCCCCGGGCTGAAGAACTCGCTCTCAAGATGTTTTCAATTTTTTTTCAATAATTAAATAAAATTGTGATTGAATATTTTGCTGATTGATTATATTTCTACATTATTAAAAAACGATCTGGGAACTTTGCGGAGGTGGTGGAGAATAGCGCTATCTGCTTTGTCGAATGATAGACAAGGATAGCAACAACAATGTTAATCAAATACTGCCATAATAACGTGGACCTCACTATAGTCGAGGCTACGCTCGTTAATAAAGAATGGAATGGAGCCATAGAGGAAAGATAGCATTAGAGCGTTAGAAAGATATCTCAAAGTATAGGGCGTCAAATGTCATTGTTAACTCAAGCCGAGAGTCCTGGTAGTTTTTTTCGTGGAGCTATGTGACGCTACTAGTCTCTCATATTGTGCCGTTCTTACACTCTCACCCGGCCAAAATAGTAATACTAGTAGTTCTGTGAACAGTAGACCTCACGCAGTTTTCTCATCCACAAGTATCTGGTGTCACTTGTTGACCGGCTTCTCCAGACATCTGTGTAATGCATGCAATGAATAATCCACTTGTCAGCTGATTGATTATGAATAATTCTATAAGCTGATTAATCCTATCTTCAGAGTAGATGATATATATATAGTGATATCGTAGTATGGAGGAGATTACTTTTCCTTTTATATTATCCTCAAAATGAAAAATTTCAAAAAGTCTTGTGTATACATCGACGCGCAGTTAAAAAAGGAAGAATATTCCTGCCAAATCTCATAGAATTCTAACAACGCGTTTGGCCGTAAATGCGTTACATACATACAGAAAAAAGAAAATACGAATTAAAACATAGACAGTAGTCGACAGTAATCGGCTTGAGCAAACAAGAAATCGGCATGCAATTTGGAACATAAACGACCTATACCATGGGATATCTTCTTATGCTATCTTTTCTGTATGGTATCACCATTAATGATACAGTAATGACCACACAACTTGTCAAAGTGGTCATATAATTTCCAAAACTTGAAATGAATGTCAAGTGAAATTATTTTATGATGGAAATAAAATTATTTATTTATTAGTATCACCACAAAATGATACTGTATCACCCTGAATGATACAGTATTAACAGAATATGATACAGTATCATCTCAACTTGTACACAATACCATGGAATATTTTATTAGGGCGGTTGCAGACGAACCACAATCGCATGTGGGAGTGGGAGCTACTATTTTCCTTCTGTGGTACCACAAACGCAGCGCATATGAAATGCATTGGCAGGCATGGCAGTGGCACTGATACTTCCACATGGCGTTGTGCGTTGTGGTAACGATTATTTTCCTTGCGATTGTGGTACCACTGGTTTGAGCACCACGCTTCCCCCTAGCTTCTGTACTACAATCGCAGTCGCTGTGATAGTGTTCCCTTGAATTTTACCTCAAATTTGTAGGTTATATTAGATAGCTCGGTAGTTAATTGTAATTGGTACTTTAATGTGTACTTCATATTGGGCCCATTCTGGAAAAATGAAAGGTGGTAAATTGTAAGATTCACAATTTACCCGGGAAAAAGTTCCGTGTCCCATGGGAACAATTTTGACCAGAAACTAGTTCCAGTAACAAATTCCTGCCCCACAGTCGAAGCCTGGTAAATTGTGACAATTAACATTTGAAGAGCTCTCATTGGTCGATTGAATTGTAGTCTGCTTGCTTCTCTGCGCATGCGCAGGCAAAACAAGCTATCTTCAGCTTTCTCCACATTGAATCATTCTGCAATACCAGCTCAACTATTGTCTATTGAACTATTATGGAAAATCACCTGTCCTGACAACATAATGATAATAACAACAATAAAAAAAAGTTTCCATTTACAACATAGCCAACCTAGAACTTATAAAGTATTCTTTCATCTGGCACCAGCACCAGCTACTTGATTTGAATTTGTACTATTGCTTTGAATCAGCCTTTGTCAATTTTCGCAGTTACTCTACGACACTCTTTGATGGAAATTAATTTCAAAAGTGCGCGCCAAAAACTTGAACCGAAGATCTAGAGTGGTGTTCCATGGGAAAATGAAAAATATATGAAAAATTGAAAAAAGCTATTTGAAATAATTTCAAATTGACAATAATTGTTGTCAAACTACACTTTAATAAACACAAAGTTAGCACGATTTACATGATTTCATGTCCTGTGAACTTTGTGTTTATTAAAGTGGAATTTGACAATTTCAAATAGTTTTTTCTATTATGGAAAGATTCCACAATATCAATATTGGTTCTACAAATTTTATCATGATGAAAAACTATTATGAAATCACCTCAACATAACCTACAACCTGAACATTATCCGCGCCGCGAACATGAGCTATTCACTTTTAATCACCTGACTATATCTGCATTTTTACAGAAACGGTAAGGTAAAGATATAAAAAGCTTGGCATCAGCTGATTAAAAGTGAATTGCTCATGTTCGCGGCGCGTATATCTGTACACACCTTAACATTAGTGTTGCACTAATGAGCGTTTTCTCGAATGTAGTGTGAAAGTCTCTCTGCGTTAGGGCGTTTAGTCATATTGATCTGTGGTATGACGGTCCCACATCCTACATACGAATGTGGTTCGTCTGCAACCACCCTCAAGCTTTATTTTCTGTATGGTATCACCACATTTTGGATACAGTATCACCACACATGATACAGTATCATCCCAACTTTATACACAACACCATGGGATATGTTCTTATGCTATGTTTTCTCTATGGTATCACCATGAATGATACAGTATCACTACACATGATACAGTATCATCTGAACTTGATACACAACACCATGGGATATGTTGTGTATCTATGCTGGAGCTTACCCCGAAGAAGGGCGGCAACAGATTGCTGAATGTGTGCTCGATGGGATGACAGTAGATGGCGGTAACTGAGATTGGAGCCGTCCACTCGTGGTGCTGCTTGTGAATGTGCTTATAAAACAAGCGGCTGTGCAAAACTCTGCAAACATCAATCAATTCATCAAATCAATTTATTTCATTTATTCTTTATAAATAAACATTAAACATCTAACTTCTGAATAAACAGCAGACATCAATCAATTTGTTTTATTCATTTTTCTTATCAAAATGATAGGGAGAGGAAAAATAAGGTAACCTTGAGCAATTCCTCTCCAAAATTTAGATAAGGTTACACATAATCAGGATACTATCTAATAAGAATATGAATTCTACTATTGGAATATTATATATTTCTTATGAAAGGACATAATTAGATGAATAAATAATGGTTGATAATATTAACAAATCCCAGACTAATGAATCGAACAAAACTTACTGCAATTATGCATTAGATAGTTAGATAAAATAGGTTTTTTCAAATTGAGTCAACTGAATGTAATGTTTCATAATGTAGAAGAGGTAGCTATTCATCTCCTTTGTATGTGAATTTGAAGAAACATCAGAAGCCTTAAAATAGCCTGAATATTAGAAGACTGTGTAAAATTCTACTATTATAATCATTAATAACATTTTCATTCATTTCCAATAAACAATATGCACATAAATGCGTTTTACGAAACCTATTATCAAGATAAAGAAGTATTTAAGAATGGATAGTTTTTCATTCAAGCTTTTATTCTGTGTTGTTTACGATGTGAATATTTATTGCAATAAAACAAGAGCATATCATGTCAATGAACAGTTTAGTAAATATTGTTGAAGTGCAATTTTACTCCCCTCCACATGATGAGTGGTATGATTTTGAAATTTAAAAGGGAAATTAGAATGAGAATTATAATATTTTAGCTATAAATTTACATCTTTTTATGGTTTTTGACGAAATAAATTTGTGAGGGAAGATTTGGATTGGAATACTTATGGAGGTGTGATGTAGCCCGTTTATCTGCTGTAGATAGTTCCAGGTCCCATACTTGTAAGCGACTGCCTAGAGGCATCCTTTTTTTCAGGCCAATTTTACTTGTCATGAATTTTTACCGTTGTCGAGACTTTTGAATTTTCAAACAATGGGGTATCTTGGATTGTGAAAAGTCATGGCAAATGATCGGCTACATTACAGCTTCTATGAGTTTATCAAACCAAATCTTTCCTCACAAATCTATTTTTTGTCATACTTACTCAATTGCAGCTGTTTTCCATGCATCAAATCAAGCCGGTAAACAGCTGTTTGCAGAACAAGAAAACATGTGATTTTCATTACAGCATACTATACTGTAAAGAGATCATATGGTTTTCTTTACAGTCGAGTATGTTTCCCAGTTCCGAAATAGGAACATTCAAATTGATTCAAATAGCTATATAGTCTTAGCGTTATAGTCTTCAGTTGTTATATTGGTAACAATAATTTAAACTTCTTATTGTTGAGAACTTCAGTAAGAAGAAGAGAGTGAGTTAATAATATATAAGTAACTAATAGAATAACTCAAATATTATTAGAACTCAACTAATAAGTTTCAAGTTATAAGAACTCATCGACATTTTTTAAAATTGGCCTTAATTATTTTATTTGAGCTAGATGGGTCTGTTATGACATAGGAGCTATGGGCTAGGTCATGTTTATAGAATGCAGTAGCTCGAGCAGCAGCAGTTAATGGTTACTGTTTCTCAGCAATATTATTCTTCTGAGAAAAGCATGACAAAAAATATTGTACGTAACTTGTACGGTAACGTATTAACCGCATTCGTATAATAATTCTGCCCTCAACTACGTTTCGGGCAGAAACAATCATACTTATGTGGTAAACTACCGTTACCGGACTTGTGACGTGGAGTACTATTGTCAGACAAACATTTTATGTCCACTCTCATAAGATCAATGGTAATCCTTTTCTGCCCTATTGAGCATAAAGCTGGATTCACACATCTCAGTATCAGAATCAGTGGAAATATAATAATTGCCATGAGTTATGATTGGACTGTTCCCACTCAGCACGGTCGAGCGAGTATGAATAGTCCAATTAGATCTGAAAGGAATTATATTTTTACTGTACTGGATACGTTCACTGAAATGTGGGAATTTGGCTTAAAACTTTTGTGTGTACAGTAGTTGGATGGGTAAAGTGATTTGTTGATGTCGACGTATTTGTTACAAGCAGAAAACCCATAGTCTAATTAAGAACTTGACAAACTGATAACTTGATGTAATGAAATCTTGAAGAATTTGAAATAGGTCTATAACCATCCTCGGTAAATTAAGAATCTATATGCAAAATTTCAAGTTAATCAGTTGAGTAGTTGAGACTGCATCATTCGTGAATTTCCTATCCCGTACGTGTATAAGCCAATCATTTACTTTATTATATTATAGATAAATTGATGTACTTGTTTATGTCGATGTATTTGGACGAACCTGTGAGAGTTATGTGGAGCGCCAACTCGGCGCACACCCAGTGGAAGGTGGGCAGTTGGCGGAGGGGAGAGAAGCCACGCCACGCCATCAGGACACCGATGCCACACATCAGGACGCTCAGGTAGGACACCGCAAGTCCCACCACTATCTGGTTCAACACCACGGAACCAATCACCATCACCTGCGGAAACCACACACCAATTCAAATCACTGCAAAACATTGGGTTGATTTGATCTGACATTCGGTCAATTGAATAACAACTAGAATATAGTGACTATAGTGAGGTCCACGTTATAATAGCAGTGTTTGATTAGCAATGATATTGCTATCCTTGTCTATCATTCAACAAAGAGGATAGCGCTATCTCCTTCTCGCTTTGCTATGTCGCCAGATCGTCTTTTAACAAAAGAAATAATCCTATTATATTAAGCGAGCAATTTCTGTACTTTTATATCTGATTATTTATGTTTAACGGATCTCGAAAACGGCTCTAACGATTGTCACGAAATTTGGAACATAGAAGGTTCATGATATTATAAAGATTCGATTGCACTAGGTCTCATCCTTGAGAAAACTCGCTGAACGACATTAAAAGGATAATTCATCCTTGGCTGAAACAGCTGTGGATAGTAAAAAAGTGAGTATGTGAAAAATCAAAATATTGCATCCCCGAAATTCATAAGATGATGTATAGCCAGCTGTGAAATATAAACACGATCATTTTAGAGAATTGTGTTCTTTTTATCAATAAATAAAAATAACGAGCGAAGCTCGGTGCCCCGATTTAATTAACTAACAAAATATTTCATCTTAGTTATGAAAATTCATTATGGAATTATTGGAAAATATAACTTGCTTGATAAAATATAATTGATTATTTTAAACGTGAATGAACCGTTAATATTACATAAATAGACCTGTATCTGCTATCGTCTATAGAAGGCATTGACAAGACAAAGGATTGGCAACGTTGTTCTCTTATCTTTCTCCACTGCCATTATAAAGTGGACCTCACTATAGCAACTGGTCATTGGTTTTAGCAATACAAATAAGATTGAACAACGCTGGGTAACTTTGAGGGTTCACAAAATATGGAGGACCGGAAAATACATAAAAATGCGGATCGACTTACTTGATGCGGTTTTAAAGACGACAGGGACTCAGCCAGCTCTGCCGGGGAGAAAGTACCCTCCTCCTCCTCATCCTCCTCGGAGATAGACAGAGCTAGGTAGAGAGACATAGAGAGAGAGAGAGAGAGAGAGAGAGAGAGAGAGAGAGAGATTGATTGATTGATTGATTATATGCCTTTATTAGGGCGGAGTTAGGACTCCTGGTCCTCTCTACCACACAACCCTTTACAATAGAAGAAAAATTCACATAATAAAACGGAAAAAAGATTACATATTATGTAATAAGATTACATAAGATTAACATAAGTAAATAAAACTCTTAATCAAAATACAATTACAGATAATAAAAGAGAATTTTAAACTTAATTTATTAATACAATTGGAAACAATATTTCAAATTCCACTAGAAAAATCATATAGGAAAACTTATCAGAAATGAAGAAATGAAGATCTAATCAAGTTGCCACTCATTCACACATGCACACAAAACAACCCTAAAAACAAAGATTTTACAAGGTATAATAATTATCATAAAACAGTTAAGATGAAATATTTTGTATCTGTAGTTGCATAAAAGGTAAAAATGAGTTAAATTTATGTAGATTGATACAATGTAAATAGACAATAAAAATAAAAATAAAGCTGAACCCGACCCAAGCCTAATCTGTGCCACCAGATCTCAGCCAATTCAATACTGCCGCGCCAAACAGAGCTCGATCGCCAATACTCTTCACAGTTGGAGGCAACAGATTCCAGATCCGGCAAGCTGATACATGGAATGATTTATTATACATAGATGTTCTATGGTTTGGAATAACCAATAGTTGGGAGCCCTGCCTGGTACCTCTCACACTACGATCCCCAATAAAAACAAATTTATGAGCTAAATAACCTGGGGTTTTAAGATGCAACAGGTCATGAAGCAGCATCAGAATGTGATACTCCCTCATTTGCTTGAGCTTTGGCACATGTAGTTGCTGGAAAAATGGGGTGATATGATCATCTCTTCTTAGATTGAAGATGAACCGGATGCAATAGTTCTGAGCCCTCTGCAGTCGCTCAGACAAGGCCACAGTCATGTCATTGATCACAATGTCACCGTAGGAGAAGTATGGGAAAATCAATGACTTAACCAGCATCACTTTCACATGAAGTGGAATGAAGTCACTAACCTTCTTAAGCGAGTGGATACCTGCAAATACCTTATTACAGGTGGTGTTGATTTGTGTCGTCCAGTCAAGTGTTTTGTCTATTGTCAGTCCCAGATTTGTAACAAAGTCACTGTAATTCAAATTTTTGTCGTTTATTTTTATGTATGGTCCATTATCAAAGTTGAAACCTCGGCGAGTCATGAGTTTAGTGTAGCCAATAATTATTGCCTTGGATTTCGTTTCGTTAATTCTAAGTCCATGTTTCATAGTCCAGTCCGTAAGAGTCTCAAGTTCACTATTCATATTGTCAACTGTAGCAGTAAAGTCGTTCAAGTCAAAGTGGATGTACAATTGCAGGTCATCGGCATATAGGTGCTGTTTGCAGAATCTGAAGATATTGGTTACATCATTAATATATATACTGAACAACAGAGGCCCAAGTACAGACCCCTGGGGAACGCCCCTTCCTAAAATGTGATAGCCAGATGAGAACCCATTGTACTTAACAGATTGGCACCTGTTACTCAGGTAGGAACCGAACCAATCCACTACATGAGTGGAGAACCCCAAATTCCTCAGTTTTTTCAACAGGAGAGGGTGGTAGACGCAATCGAAAGCTTTACTGAAATCTATCAGCACTAGCAGAGTAGCCTGTCTTCCATCCATCGCTCTACGAATATCCTCAGTCACACAAAGCAATGCAGTGGTGGTACTGTGGCCTTTCTTAAAACCAGATTGAAAATCACTTAGAGAGTTGTTCATTGTAAGATAATTATTAACCTGCTGATGCACTACCCTCTCTAATCCCTTAGAAAGGGGTGAGAGAATATGTATGGGCCTGAAGTCAGAAGGTGAAACGGGATTTGGTATTTTATTGAGGGGTAAGACGGCTGAGTATTTCCAGTAGGTTGGAAAAATGGAAGATAGAAGTGAAAAGTTATACAAATGTGTTATATAAGGGAGAGTGACAGGAAGAGTATCTCGTATGAACTTTATAGGAAGAGAGTCCTCACCAACTGCATTGCTTCTGATCCTGTTTAGGCAGTGGAAAACTTGAAGTTCCGAAACTTCAGAAAATTCGAACTCATTTTCAAGAGCGTTTACTTGGAGAGTGTCGGCATATGCACGGGCACCCTCATCACTGACTGGGACATTGCAGAAAAAAGAGTTGAGCTCTTCAAGGCTATGAGTGATGTTAGGCAGTTTCTTCTCTTTACCCAACCCCATACTTTTTACGGTTCTCCAGATACTTGCAGAGGAACGATTGTCTGTCAGTAGGGCTCGAAAGTAATGGGATTTTGAATTTCGTATCCTCAGCTTACAACGATTCCTAAGCCTTTTGTACTCTGCAAACATCATTGGACACCCACATCTCTTAGCCAAGCGGAATTTTTTGTCACGCTCGTTCATAAGCTGACGTATGTCCGGTGTTATCCAGGGAGCTGGTCTCCTAGTTACCTTTTTGCTCCTCAACGGCACATGTTTATTGAACAGCTCACACATAATTTGTTGGAATACTTCCAGCTTCTCATCAATAGTAGCAGCCATGACAACATGATGCCAAGGAACAGTGAAAAGGTCAGCAAACAACTCCGAGTAGTTAATATTCTTATAATCACGGTATCTTATGATTCTTGCTTGTGACTTGGGGGCTTTCACAGCATAAATGCAATAAACCAGATCATGAGCTGAGAGACCCGGCACTGGCACCTGTCCATGACTCTTCACAGCATCAGCATCACAAACAGAGACAAGATCCAACAAAGTGTGGGAAGTGGCTGTGTGGTGTGTAGCCTGTAGCGGAAGTATTGTCATATTGCAAGTAAAAAATATTGTCTTTAGTTGTGTCAAGTCAAAAGTGTCACGTCCAAGCAAGTCTGTGTTAAAGTCACCCATAACAATGACATGACTGTAAGCCGGCATACACTGCAGGAGAGCGTCCTCGAATTCACACATATATCCTATGTGTGGAGGGCGGTAACAAACTCCAATCAACACTTTGGAATTCGCCGCAACTATTTCAATAAACATAAACTCAGGCCTGTTTGGTCTGGAATTGTCGGACTGAAATAAAACTTTGGCTTTCAAATCTTCCTTTGCAAAAACAGCAACTCCCCCACCATTCTTATGAAGCCTATCATTCCTGAATATGCTAAAATTATCAATGTGAATAGCGTTCGACGATATCGAAGGCTTCAGCCATGTTTCAGAGACCAACATCACATCACAGATCTGTGTGCCAAACAAATCACGGAATTCATCAATGTGACACTGCAGTGACTGCGCATTCACATGACATATTTTTAAAAAATTCTTGTGGGGCAAAAAAGCTTGTTCAATCAAGCCCTTTGTGCTTGGCGCGGCTGCACTATCATCTGGAGCTACACTCATGAGAATGATGACAAGACCAAGAGCCAGGGCACATGAAGGCAAGAGTCGAGCTAATCAATACATAGTTGATGTAATAAACGAAGGATTCAAACCACTCATACACACACGCACACACACATACATACGTTATTATAAAATTAACTGAGAAAAGTAAATCGCCAATCATAATGACAGAAGGTTCGAGCAGAAACTGAACTGTAATTTATATATAGATTATAAAAGCTGGATATAAGAGCTTGTCAACCATTACTAGCTTCAAAGCAGAAGATTCTTGACAAACTAAAGAATAAGAACGTGCTAGTCAAGAACCCAACATGAGGAACAATTATAATTTATGATAATAACAAAACAGTGGATAAGATCTAGAGTAATTAACTGAAGAAATGTAAAATAGAGGTTACTATAGTTTGCTATTATTATCATGAAGCAAAAGAACGAATAACGACCATAGTTGCACATTAAAATTAGAGACAATGATTGTATTGAAATAAGCTCTATGGAGTTCCACTGACATAATTTGAGGAACAAAAGTCTAGTTATTATAAGGAGAAGAAAAAAAAGTACAGTGAAGAAGAAAGAAGGAAATTATTGTAGTGAAACAGTATACTTATAACAGGAATAGCTAAACAGTTAATAGCATTAACTGATGATTAGATTATTAGATCAATAGAAAATTGATGAAAATAATAATAATAAGAATATTTATGTATAAATATAATACAACTAATCACACTTCAACCAATGATTCAATTTAAGAAGTAATACAAACAATATACACATATATAATATATCCTTTGAGATGCTGGCATGAGGCTTAGCCTCAAATCAAACTTGAAATAATAGTCTACTAATAATCAAGTACAGCACAAAAGTTGAAGTCAATCATCAATAATATGGAGATCAATAGAAAATAAAAAATAACAGTACTTGAGACCGAAAGTATGAGAGAAGAAATCAAATAAATGCTTTGTATAGTGCTGTTTATGAATAAATGGAACAAATAAAAATAGAAAAGAAATTGAATCATGTTATTTTTAAAAATTCAGAAAACTGAAAGCGTAAATACATATCTCAGACCTGGTTGGTTGCACTGTGCTTTTTACCCTCAGTGTCAGTCCAATAAATGATTCCATCAGAAGACCACACATTTTTATACCCAACTCTTTCACATAATGAATTATAGACCTGTATTCTACGTTGTGTTAAGTCTTCCCTTATCACAACGCCAGTACCCTTGAGCTTTTTCTTTTGAGAGAAAACTGCATTCCGTTGACGATAGCTGACGAATTTTACAATGATGGCGCGGG
>NW_024090331.1:0-44943 GCF_014356525.2 Nilaparvata lugens
TAAACTTAAGGTCACAAGCCGTAAAAATTGATGATACAATTAGCAACGATAGGAGAGTTGAAGCTGAGATTCCACAAGGAACAGTGCTTGGCCCAATTCTATTCCTAATTTATATTAATAATTTATTGAATATTGATCTAGACTGTGGCTCTCTCTACTCATTTGCGGATGATACTGTAGCTCTGTTTCATGGAAATTCATGGATGGAAACATTTGAGAAAGCAAATAGTGGTATAGCAAAGATAAAAAATTGTTTTTTTTTTTTTTTTTTTTTTTTTTAATCACATTACTATTGCTATCTAGTCTCGAGACTAATGAGCAAATTTTATCAAACCTAATTTACTAATTGTATATAATATGGACTACAGTGAAACTCTCTTACTGCTACCTACTAATAATTATTATGTACATCTATTAACTGTACTACTTAAGCTAGATTTCACTTAATCACTGCTCTGCTTTTTCACTAGACACCACTTTCACTGCACACCAATTCAAATGGTTTCCTTCTTTTCAGTCTCCACACCAACCCTCCGTTGTCTAGCAGCTGGATTGCTTCGACGTTCGTGTGTTGGTGGAGCCGTTCTTCATGACTTTCTGCATACCTTTGAATCTCACAGGATACCATGTTGACTCCCAGGTCCCTATGGATGTCGCTGTTCCGCACATACCAGGGAGCATCAACGATGTTTCAGAGCACCTTGTTCTGGAATCTTTGTATGATGGTGACGTTGCTCTGTTTGGTGCAGCCCCATAGTTGTATTCCATAGGTCCAAACAGGTTTGAAGATCTGCTTGTAGAGGAGCAATTTGTTTGGTATTGAAAGTGATGAGTTTCTTCCAATAAGCCAGTAGAATTTCTTGTATTTTATGTTCAGTTCTTCTTTTTTCTTTTTGACATGCTCTTTCCAGCGAAGCTTAGCATCAAGAGTCATACCTAGGTATTTAGCTTGATTTTCATGTGGTATATTAATTCCATTGATGTTGATTGGAAGGTACACAGCTCTCTTGTTGGTGAAGTTAACATGAATCGACTATTCCTCATTGAGCTTCATTCTCCACTTTTTGGTCCAGTCTTGTATCTTGTTGACAGATCTCTGAAGCTTCGCTGTTGCAATACCAACATCACTGTCTACTGCTAGTAGGGCGGTGTCATCTGCGAACATGGCTGTGGTATTCTCCTCCAAATTAGGGATATCACTAGTGAAGAGAAGATAAAGGACTGGTCCTAAAACACTTCCTTGCGGAACTCCTGCTTTTATCTCTCTTAGATCAGAATATGAATCTTCATATTTGACTCTAAAGTACCTTCCTGTCAAATATGATTGCAATATTTCTGTAAATTGCTTAGGAAGCATTTTCTTCAGTTTATAAAGAAGTCCCTCATGCCATACTTTGTCAAAAGCTTGCCCTATGTCGAGAAAAACTGCTGAACAAACCTTTTTTTCTTCCAAGCTCTTCTCTATTATATTAACTATCCTATGTACTTGATCAATTGTGGAGTGTTTTTTTCTGAAACCAAATTGATGATTAGGAATTAATTGCTTTCTCTCAATTATTGGCTTGAGTCTACTCAATAATATCCTCTCAAACAACTTTGATAACACAGGTAACAATGAAATTGGTCTGTATGAAGCTACTTCATGTGGTTCTTTTCCTGGCTTGAGTAACATTATAACTTCAGCTACTTTCCAGACTCCTGGTACAAATCTGAGTCTTCAGGATGCATTCAGGATGTTTGTTAGCTTGATGAGTGCTTTCCTTGGTAGATGCTTCAGGACTAAGCCAGTTATCAGGTCAAATCCTGGAGTTTTCTTAGCATTCATAAGTTTTATTTTTTTTCTCACTTCTTCTACTGAGACATTCATTAGTTCTGATTTTCCTGCATGATGTTACCTTCAATTTCTAGATCAATGAGTGCAGAGGAGAAATGTAGTCGCGCCAGAGAAGACCAGGAGGCGCGAGAGGATAACAGCGATCCAGGAGTGTCCTGGATCTACAAACTCCACCGGAAAGAAGCAGTGGACCTGGCAACAGCAGCAGGGCTACCTACAACAGGTACGATGGCGGAGCTGAGGAAGGTTCTTGTGGACCATCACAGGAAGACGGCAGAGGAAGCCAACAACCTGAACCAGGCTAGCAATGGAGCTAGCACAAGCTACCACGAGGCGGAAGGAGCAACGTCTCTGTGGCCTCCTGTAGAGGAAGATCATCAGGAGTCTTCCAGACTCGGGAAGCTGCCCGAGGAGGCCTCACCAGCCTCCGATGGCGAATCATGCCATTCATGGGTGTATCGATTGCGGAACAGAGACACGGTCGAATTACTCCTAGACTCGGTGCCCACAGACGGCACCTGTTCCGAGTTGCGGAGAGCGTTAGCGGAGCAGCGGCAGCGATGCCTCACGATGCTACCGCTGCCTCCCGCTGAAGAGGCGGTGATACAGCCAGCGCCACCGAGGTCAATGTCGGCGCATGTGGACGCTGGCCCACAGTATCACGCGAGACCTGCATTAGTGCGACCAGAGGAGTCGTCGGCGCACCAGTACAGGCCACGACAGGCACCGCACTCACCGGTCCGGGCTGCAGCCCACCATACACCATTTATGGACCCAGGGATGGTGTGCGATAAGGTGCGAGGATGGAGGTTGTCATATGATGGCAACGGAGACGCTCCTAGCTTCCTAGAGCGTCTCGAGGAGTTACAACAAGCCTACGGGCTGACAGGGGAGCAGCTGTTCCCGGCGCTACCAGAAATGCTAGCGGGAAGGTGTTCCTTGTGGATGCGGAACCGAAGAGGGTTCTGGCGGCATTGGAACGACTTTGTAATGGACTTTCGGTCCCGTTATTATCCAGCAACCTATGAGGAGGATCTGGATGCTCAAATCCTGGGTCGACGGCAGCATGAAGGCGAGGCTATCGATGACTACGTAGAAGAACTTCAGACTCTCATGAGGAGAAGAGGAGATTGTTCAATCAATCACCAGCTACAGAGGCTGTACAAGAATCTTCTACCCCGGTACAAGCTGTACATTAGGGAAGCTGAAATCTATTCCGTGGACGATCTACTCAAGCTGGCCAGGCAGTATGAGAGGATAAAGTCGGAGGAGAAGAGTGCTCAACAGCGGCAGAGAGCTGTGAAACAGGAAGAGGTTCGTAAACCTGTGAAAGCACGCCCCGAGCCAGAGCCTACAACTTCACAACGGCGAGTGGAGCCGACTCCAGTAGGACCTACCTGCTGGCATTGCAAGAAAGAGGGTCACTGGAGGTCGGAATGCCCTGAGATTTCTCTCTGCGTGGGCTGTAGAAAACCTCGTCCCGGTTGCACCTGTGAGAAGGATCAGAAGAGGGCGACAGACAAAGCCGCAGTGGTGAGAACTAGGAACCAACTCCAATTGGAACCGGAGTCGCAGTTCGACAACAGACTGTATACCACAGTCGAGGTAGCTGGCCACCAGTATCGAGCTCTACTCGATACAGGAGCTGAATCCAACTACTTAAGCTTGGCAACGTTTGCGAGCTTAGAGGCAGCTGGATGTGCAAGGAGAACTGCGACAGAGAGAGGCGCGATTCTGGCGAATGGAACCGCGGCGCGGCTATATGGAAAGGTGGAGATCAACCTGAAAATCAGCCAAGAAATTCTTCCACAGTGATGACGATCATGGAAGGATTATCCCCCGAATTTTTATTCGGCATGGAGTTCCTGCAGGAGCACAGGGTGAAAATCGACACCCGCGCACGCACGGCGGAATGGGAGCCTCAACTCAGGGAGAAGAGTGCTACAACTACCCAGAAAGCTGCGAAGGCCAGAGGAAGAGAGGTGAAGTCCGGTGCAGCCCCGATAGAGAGGCAAGGAAGGTGTCCACAGCCTCAGGAGACACGCGTCTTCATGCTAGTACATGTCCGAGATGTCTGGCTGAATGCACTGGTCGACACTGGGGCCGAGTCGTCCTATGTCTCTGGAGAGGCAGCAAGGCGACTGAAGGAGTCTGGCGATTGCCAGGTGAAACCAATTAGTCATCAACCGATTTTGGTGACTGGAGAAAAGCTTCCCGTAGTGGAGGAACTGAAGCTGACTGCCGAGGTGTGTAGTAGACGAGTCTACTGGAGAGTGGCAGTGATCAATGAGTTAGAATCCGAAATGATTTTGGGATTAAGTCATTTAAGAGCGATTCAAGCAAAACTCGATTTGAGGCAGAGGAGGATGATATTACCTCCGGCTTTAGTGGGACAGGTGGCAGCAGTCGCTTCAGAAAGGGAGGAGTTCGAGAAATTCCTGGAGACGGAGCTGATAAAATTCAGAGATGTGCCAGGTGCGACTCACCTCCTGGTTCATAGAATCAGGCTGAAGGAAGGAGCTGAGCCGTTCCGACAACGTCCGTATCCTCGTAACCCGCTTATGCAAGCGGTGATAAACGAGGAGGTGGACAGTATGCTCGATCAGCGGGTCATTGAGCCGAGCAGTAGCCATGGAGTTCACCAATCGTCTTGGTGAAGAAGGCTAATGGAAAGATGCGGTTTTGTATCGATTTCCGGCAGATTAATGCACTCACTGAACGAGATGCATATCCTTTGCCGAATATGACAGGCATTTTGGATAGATTGAGGAATGCCAAGTACATTTCTTCAATCGACTTGAAGAGCGGTTACTGGCAAGTACCGTTGGAGGAGCAGAGTAAGCAGCTTACAGCGTTTACGGTTCCTGGAAGAGGGCTGTTCCAGTTCTGGATGATGCCCTTTGGTCTACACTCGGCTGGAGCTACATTTCAGCGCCTCCTAGACCGAGTAATGGGCCGGAATTGGAGCCTTGTGCTTTTGCTTATCTAGACGACGTCATCGTTCTAGGAGAATGATGGAGGCTCACATGCTGAACCTAGCTAGAGTGTTCAGTAGGCTGAGAGAAGCTGGCTTGATAATCAATCAAGAGAAATGTCAGTTCTTGAAGCGAGAGCTACGCTACTTGGGACACATAGTGACGGAGCAAGGACTCAGGACTGATCCTGAGACGGTGAGAGCGGTAAACGAGTTCCCAACTCCGCAGCGGCTCAGGATGCTCCGGAGTTTCCTGGGGTTGGCGTCCTGGTATAGGAGGTTTGTCCCGAATTTTTCGGACCTTGCAACACCTCTTCACCGGTTGCTGAAGGTAGGAGTGAAGTGGCACTGGGGACCAGAAGAGGAGAGAGCTTTCCAGGAGATAAAGAGGGCTCTCACTAGATCTCCAGTGCTCACATATCCTCACTTTGAACTACCGTTCACGCTCCAGACAGATGCCTCTGAGTATGGACTAGGGTCTGTGCTTACTCAGGAGGTCGATGGAGAGGAGAAGGTCATCGCCTACGCAAGCAGAGGGCTCAAGGGGGCCGAGCTGAGGTATTCTACCACCGAAAAGGAGTGCCTGGCTGTGATTTTCGCCCTGAGAAAATTCAAGCTGTACATAGAGGGGTATGAGACTACAGTGATTACTGATCACCAGGCTCTAAAGTGGCTTAGAGCTATCCCTAACCCGACAGGAAGGCTAGCAAGGTGGGCCTTAGAGATGCAGCAATATAACTTGGTCATCAAGTATCGAAGAGGGAAGCTGAACGTGGTCCCGGATGCTCTCTCACGAGCGTTGCCAGGAGGCGACGTGCCGGCAAGTCCACAGGAAGGTCAGGAGGAGCCCACAGGAGCGGTAGCCGCCATCGTCATGGAAGACGACAGATGGATAAGGAGGATGAAGAACAATCTACTCCATCATCCACAGAAATACCCCGACTATATGGTAAGGGGTGAGGCGTTGTATCGTCACATATGGGCCCGTCAACAACCTCCTGATGCACCGGAGAGTGATGGCTGGAAGCTATGTATCCCGAGAGGTGCTAGGAGGGAGATACTTCAGCAGAGCCACGATGCCCCGACAGCGGGCCACCAAGGAGTATTCCGGACTTATCACCGGATAGCCTGTCGCTATTATTGGCCGGGCCTGTATGAGGATGTCGCGAAGTATGTGAGGCGCTGTGAGACGTGCATGAAGCATAAGGTGGAGCAGCGGCCTCCATACGGACAGGTGAACAGCCAGAGGAAAGTGGTGCGACCCTGGGAGACTGTCAGCACCGATATTGTAGGTCCGCTACCTCGCTCGAAAAGGGGGAATAAATACCTGGTGGTATTTCAGGACCAGTTCACGAAGTGGACGGAAGCTCGGCCGCTAGCTCAGGCAGACAGCAATGCCGTAGCACGAGCTTTGAGGGAGCTCGTCGTCACCAAATTTGGGGTGCCGAAGCTGCTTATATGTGACAATGGAACACAGTATACAAGTAGACTTTTTAAGTCATACTGTAAGGAGAATGGCATCACATTATTCTATACCCCACCCTACACACCGAGCTGCAACCCTACGGAGAGGGTTAATAGAGTCATGAAGACTATGATACAGCTCTATGTGGGCGAGCACCATGCGGATTGGGATCGCTATGTGGAGGAATTTTGTTTCGCCATGAATACAGCGGTGCATGTAGGCACTAAGTATACTCCTGCCTTCCTCAACTTCGGAAGAGAGTTGAGAGCACCAGGAGATGCTTGTGGTGAG
Organism: Nilaparvata lugens; assembly: GCF_014356525.2. Lineage (NCBI taxonomy): Eukaryota > Metazoa > Arthropoda > Insecta > Hemiptera > Delphacidae > Nilaparvata > Nilaparvata lugens. The sequence goes on from NW_024090331.1 coordinate 6,565, forward strand.
GAGGAAGACGATCCTCGACAGGAGGATGGAGGCACGAGTCGAGCAGCCCAGCTGAGGAGGTTGCAAGTACTGAAACGTGCACAGAAGCTCGTTTTAGATAATCTAAACGAGGCCTATAATAATACCAGGAGGTATTATAATCTTAGGCGAAGACCACTGGAACTAAGGACGGGCCAGTTGGTGTACAAGAGGGATTATCATCTCTCGTCTGGAGTGAACCAGTTTGCGGCTAAGCTGGCTCCAAAATTTTCTGGGCCTTATGAGGTAGAGAAAATGTTGAGCGCCTCTGTAGTGTTGCTGAAAGGAGCTGCTGGTAAAATGCTGACGGTTCATGTAAAGGATATAAAAATCTTGCCGCCCCTTCCCGAGGAAGAAGAGGAGGAAGATGGAGAGGACGGCAGCAGAATGCGAGCCGCCCGCGACGGCGGAGAGGACAATGATGGAGGAGCCAGTGTGGAGGAGAGCGGTGACGGCAGGAGGAATCGAGTAAGCCGGGTGTCGCTGCCCACTCGCCTGATGGAGTATCGGGGAAGAGTAATTCAACAGCAGCAGTAAGGTGAGTGACCAGGAGGAGAAATAATATCTAAAATTTGGAGGAAAATATATTTGGAAATATAGCCCGTTTATTTATGGGGTTTGAGATAATTGATAGCATTGGAATAGTTGAAACTAGCCTGATATTGGAGCATGAAATAATTATTTCTCGATTCAGAGAAATATGTGAACATTAGGCCTATATTTAAAGGTAGCATTCATAACAATTTTCTTTCGAGTAAATGGTCCTGTTTTAACAGAGTCGAAATTAAGCTGAGTGGCAACTCAACCATTCAAGTTCAATTAAAACAGATAAGCGGTTTCTAGGCTTTTTCTGTAAAGTCGAATAATTATTGTTGCTTTTATTTTCATCTCCAACTATATCGCCATCTTATTGTCTCAGAGCTCTTAATCCAATTCCCTTTGCCAAGCACGGGTCAAAGAGATGGAATTTGAATTATTTCATTTATCATGTTGTCGTCCACAATTTGTGAACTGTATAACAATAATTATCATTGGAGGAAATTAATTGTCAGATTTTTTCTGAATAATATTATTTGTCCATGAGGTTTTGGATTGAATATTTATTTTGATCATAAAATAAAGCCGGCGATAATTGCTTGGGTCCGTGGTAATAAATGTATTACGATACAGAAAATAACAGGAGTTATTTTTCTGTGGATAGAAGTATATTATATAGCAACCGATTATTCATGGTATTTGAATAAGTTGTGTGTGATTAGGCAACCGATTATTCATGGAATTTGAATAAGTTGCGTGTGATTAGGCAACCGATTATTCATGGTATTTGAATAAGTTGTGTGTGATTCGGCAACCGATTATTCATGGTATTTGAATAAGTTGCATGTAATTAGGCAACCGATTATTCATGGCATTTGAATAAGTTGCGTGTGATTGTAAGTCATAGTGTACTACAATCGTTTTTGTTGGTTTCAAATTTTGATCAATCTCTCTCCAATATTTTATTAAAAATGAAAATATCCATAAAGTGATTTTACTGAAATAAAATCTTCATTATTTCATTATTTCAAATTCATCTCGTTTTGAAAGAAACTGGAGCTGTATTGGTATTACAGTAGTCTATGCTTTATTGTGCTATTGTTTTAATTGTGATTTAGTCACGTTCAGTAGACAGGTCCGAGTTTCCCACGGCCTGTGCTTGTAGACATTTTCTATGGCTATATTTCTATCTTCAATAATATAATTCTAATAAGGAATTTTATGAGAAAAGGCTTGTCATCATCTCATATAGGAATTGGCATCGAGAAACAGCATTTTTCCTATTATACCGTTCTGCCAGTTAAATCTGAATTTCAGTGCTACGTGCCTGTTGAGCGGTCGACGCATAGCGATAAGATAAAATAATCAATTTATTTTGTCTACTAAACAGATTATTCTCGTCCGATCCTGCATTGTTTTTCATTTTATGCAATCTAATAATTCCCGTTTATTCCTGTTTTTCCCCGTTTATTGTTGCTTCTCAAACTTCACTTAGTCAGTCCGTTGTAAGCTACCGAGTAGGCAACATCGGGTGACAGGCTATAGTAAAGCGACCTTATTACTAGTGACTTTTTGATTTGCATCTTTATTTCTTTCATCATTTTTCACTTCAAATAACATCTCCGAATCTAGTTCTTTTTTTTTGGTGCTTTTCCTGGAGTTGTGAGACTTGTGTTTTTTTTTATTATTATCTCCAAACTTGGTCAACGCCATCACCAACTGCTCTCTTTTAACATCACTCATCACCACCTCTTATCTTCCTCCCTGTCTACGTCTTCGAGTCCTCTCAACGACCACTTTTTTTAAAAAAAAAAAAGAGGAGAAAATGCCGTCTTTCCGGGCCTGCTTTACGGATCAGGTGCTGCGGGAGATGGAGCTCCGGCTCCTCCAGCAGCGGACTCCGCCGGTAGATAGCATGGTAGAGGCTGCCTCCAGGGAGCTGTTCGAGGAGTTCCCCGCTCTGCGGACGAGCCGCGACCGCAACATTGTAGTCACGGTGACTCAGCCTGCTCACCAACCTCTTCCTAGTCCGGTTCGGGCCAACACTCCACTGCCATCGTCCTCTACAGTCGCTGATACCCCTATGGAGGTCCCGGAGGTCCCCACGGAGGATGAAGACGCCTTACTCGAGGGAGGAGGCGGGGGCTTCTCAATCTCACCCGCATACGGGACCTCTGAGGAGGCTGTCCGCCCCGCTACCCCTCCTTTTGCCGTAACAACGACTGCGACCCCGACTGCCCCTACCCCAGTTTGGGTGCGAGAAAGGGGACTCACTGAGGCTTGGGGAGCAGCCTCCACCGAACCCCGCGAACTTCCAGGGGGTTCCAGCTGCTTCCCTGTTACCAGCAGCCAGCCATTGTCACCCCCCCGTCCCGCCGCTGCCGTCCACCCAGCCGAATCCGAGGTCTTCGAACTCTCCTCGGAGGACGAAGAGGAAGACTCATCATTGCCGCCGGCAGTTCGCCTATCTACCACCGACTGCGGACGAGGCCTTGCCCTAATCACCATTGGGGATCGGCCTACGGTGAGGAAGGTCACCCACCAATCCTTCCGCCCCGGAAGGCGCCCTCGCGCCGGCCGTCCGAGGATCCGAGTGCGCCTCCCGGACGGTCAACGGGCTTGGGTCAAGCCGTAGGTGAGTAGTCACGGACCTAAGGCAGTGTGAAAACACGGCCATGCAGGGCGAAAGCCCGGCACATGCAGGGCGAAAGCCCGGCACATGCAGTGCGCAAGCACGGCGAAGCAAGGCAGTGTGAAAACACGGCCATGCAGGGCGAAAGCCCGGCACATGCAGTGCACAAGCACGGCGAAGCAAGGCAGTGTGAAAACACGGCCATGCAGGGCGAAAGCCCGGCACATGCAGTGCGCAAGCACGGCGAAGCAAGGCAGTGTGAAAACACGGCCATGCAGGGCGAAAGCCCGGCACATGCAGTGCGCAAGCACGGCGAAGCAAGGCAGTGTGAAAACACGGCCATGCAGGCGAAAGCCCAGCACATGCAGTGCGCAAGCACGGCGAAGCAAGGCAGTGTGAAAACACGGCCATGCAGGGCGAAAGCCCGGCACATGCAGTGCGCAAGCACGGCGAAGCAAGGCAGTGTGAGAACACGGCCATGCGGGCGAAAGCCCGGCACATGCAGTGCGCAAGCACGGCGAAGCAGGCAGTGTGAGAACACGGCCATGCAGGGCAAAGCCCGGCACATGCAGTGCGGAAGCACGGCGTTCCTTTTGCAGTGCGAAAGCACCGCGTCCTTATTTTTGCAGTGCGAGAGCACGGCGACTCATTGCAGTGCGGAAGCACGGCGTTTCCCTTGCAATGTTATTTAGGTTCTCGGACCTGTCTGAGGTGTTGTTCACCTCATTTTTTTTGTGTTACCCGCCCCTCCTGGCAGTGCGAGAGCACCGCGACTCTCATCTGCAGTGCGGAAGCACGGCGTCCTCGGCAGTGTGGAAACACGGCAACTCTGCAGTGCGGGAGCACGGCGTCCTTTTTTGCGATGCAAAAGCATAGCGTTCTTGGCAGTGCGGAAGCATGGCGCCCCGGGCAGTGCGAAAGCACGGCGTTCCTTTTGCAGTGCGAAAGCACCGCATCCTTATTTTTGCAGTGCGAAAGCACGGCGCTTCTTGCAGTGCAAAAGCACAGCGTCCCCCATCGCAGTGCGGAAGCACGGCGGTCTCTTGCAGTGTGCAAACACGGCGTCCCCCATTGCAGTGCGGAAGCACGGCGGTCCTTTGCAGTGCGAAAGCACGGCGCTTCTTGCAGTGCGAAAGCACGGCGTCCACCATCGCAGTGCGGAAGCACGGCGGCCTCTTGCAGTGTGCAAACACGGCGTCCCCCATTGCAGTGTGGAAGCACGGCGGTCTCTTGCAGTGTGCGAACACGGCATCTCAACGCAGTGCGAAAGCACAACGCAGATCTTCAAGATCTTCTCTGAAGCTAGGCCTAGGATCTGGCCAGGTAGCTTGCTCATTTCTTCGGATGGTGCCGACGCATCACCACCAGTTGGCAAGGAGCCAACCTGGTGCCCAGTTGTGTTCGGTCTATGTTGACCGGTGGAGAGGCGGTAGAATGTACTCAGGCATTTGGGACATTCTGTCTGCCGTTTACCCCTTCCATCCTCATCCCCCCCTCTCCTCCCCCTCTCTTTCCCCCCCCCTTCCCTTAGCAGGAACAGTGTGTCACGATGTATATCGTGACTAGAGAAAGGAATTGAATTTAGGGCTCATTTATTCGACGCTCGGCTATCTTTCATAGAATCTGAGGGGTCAACGTTCAAGCCAGCCACTGGCCTACCGCTCAGCGATGCTGCGCATCCTCTCTCCCCTCCCTCTCGGTCGCTGGGGGAGGCTCGAGGAGGGCCGGCAGGAGGCAGTCAAGTTCGGAGAGCCAAGATGAGCGGTCGAGAGAGGTGAGAAGGAAGCAGCGAGCAGCTAGCAACGTCACAGTATACCAGTACTAAGTGAACTCCGATTCCTTCAGCGACCGGGAGTTGTGTCGAGGTTAAAGTCGATTAGCCTCTCACACAGTGAACTCCACTGCTCTACACTCGTTTGGGCGAGTGTTAAACGACATTTAACCTGCTTGGACGACGGGTTGCCAGTTTCGACCAACGACAACACGTCAGGTTGGTCGAAACCTGACTCCCCATTGGTAGGCCACCAGTGGGGCATCGAGGCGAGAAAGGACATCTGGGAAGGTGTGGGAAAGCCTTTCCCGCAACTCCGCGGACGACCCGACCCCAGGAGGACAGCTGGTGCCCGGCCAGTAGGACTTAGGAAAGTCCAGAGTGCTGGCCGCCGCAGCGCACTAGTCCAGTGCGGGATCGTGAGAGGACGTCTAGGAAGGCCAGGAAAAGCCTTTCCCGCAACTCCGCGGACGACCCGGACCCCAGGAGGACAGCTGGTGCCCGGCCAGTAGCACTTAGGAAAGTCCAGAGTGCTGACCGCCGCAGCGCACTAGTCCAGTGCGGGATCGCAAGAGGACGTCTAGGAAGGCCAGGAAAAGCCTTTCCCGCAACTCCGCGGCCGATCCGGACCCCAGGAGGACAGCTGGTGCCCGGCAAATAGGACTTAGGAAAGTCCAGAGTGCTGGCCGCCGCAGCGCACGAGTCCAGTGCGGGATCGCAAGAGGACGTCCGGGAAGGTGAGGAAAAGCCTTTCCCGCAACTCCGCGGCCGATCCGGACCCCAGGAGACAGCTGGTGCCCGGCAAGTAGGACTTTGGAAAGTCCAGAGTGCTGGCCGCCGCAGCGCACTAGTCCAGTGCGGGATCGCAAGAGGACGTCGGGAAGGTGTGGAAAAGCCTTTCCCGCAACTCCGCGGCCGATCCAGACCCCAGGAGGACAGCTGGTGCCCGGCAAATAGGACTTAGGAAAGTCCAGAGTGCTGGCCGCCGCAGCGCACTAGTCCAGTGCGGGATCGCAAGAGGACGTCCGGGAAGGTGAGGAAAAGCCTTTCCCGCAACTCCGCGGCCGATCCGGTCCCCAGGAGGACAGCTGGTGCCCGGCAAGTAGGACTTAGGAAAGTCCAGAGCGCGGGCCGCCGCAGCGCACTAAACCAGTGCGGAACCGGAAGAGGACCTCTGGGAAGGCCAGGGAAAGCCTTTACCAGAGCTCCGCAACCATCCCGGACCCCGGGAAGACACCCGGTGCCCAAGGACTAGGACTTAGTCCCAACACGAAACCCTTTCTCACGACTAACACCGTGAGGTTCCTGTTCCCTTCTTTCTGCGACCAACCCTGTTTGGCAGTGCGAAAGCACGGCCCCTCTTTCCTAAAGAGGAAAACATTTCTCCAAAGCACTCAAAACCCTGTTTCAACCCCCAACCCGAGCGAGGGTGGTTGACGGACGCCCCACCAAGACTCCCGTCCCCTGCCGCGGCCCTCCCCAGTCGCCGACTGAGTTTAGCCGGCCCAGAGCGACACTGGGAACTCTGATAGAGACAGGTGTGGGCAAAAATCTATAATGAGTTGCATGAAGCCTTTCCCGCAACTCCGCGGACGATCCGGACCCCAGGAGGACAGCTGGTGCCCGGCCAGTAGGACTTAGGAAATTCCAGAGTGCTGGCCGCCGCAGCGCACTAGTCCAGTGCGGATCGTAAGAGGACGTCTAGGGAGGCCAGGAAAAGCCTTTCCCGCAACTCCGCGGACGACCCGGACCCCAGGAGACAGCTGGTGCCCGGCCAGTAGGACTTAGGAAAGTCCAGAGTGCTGGCCGCCGCAGCGCACTAGTCCAGTGCGGGACCGCAAGAGGACGTCTAGGAAGGCCAGGAAAAGCCTTTCCCGCAACTCCGCGGACGACCCGGACCCAAGGAGGACAGCTGGTGCCCGGCCAGTAGGACTTAGAAAGTCCAGAGTGCTGGCCGCCGCAGCGCACTAGTCCAGTGCGGGATCGTAAGAGGACGTCTAGGAAGGCCAGGAAAAGCCTTTCCCGCAACTCCGCGGACGATCCGGACCCCAGGAGGACAGCTGGTGCCGGCCAGTAGGACTTAGGAAAGTCCAGAGTGCTGGCCGCCGCAGCGCACTAGTCCATTGCGGATCGTAAGAGGACGTCTAGGAAGGCCAGGAAAAGCCTTTCCCGCAACTCCGCGGACGACCCGGACCCCAGGAGGACAGCTGGTGCCCGGCCAGTAGGACTTAGGCAAGTCCAGAGTGCTGGCCGCCGCAGCGCACTAGTCCAGTGCGGGATCGTAAGAGGACGTCTAGGAAGGCCAGGAAAAGCCTTTCCGCAACTCCGCGGACGATCCGGACCCCAGGAGGACAGCTGGAGCCCGGCCAGTAGGACTTAGGAAAGTTCAGAGTGCTGGCCGCCGCAGCGCACTAGTCCAGTGCGGGATCGCAAGAGGACGTCTAGGAAGGCCAGGAAAAGCCTTTCCCGCAACTCCGCGGACGATCCGGACCCCAGGAGGACAGCTGGTGCCCGGCCAGTAGGACTTAGGAAAGTCCAGAGTGCTGGCCGCCGCAGCACACTAGTCCAGTGCAGGATCGCAAGAGGACGTCTAGGAAGGCCGGGAAAAGCCTTTCCCGCAACTCCGCGGACGATCCGGACCCCAGGAGGACAGGACGCACTGGACTAGTGCGCTGCGGCGGCCAGCACTCTGGACTTTCCTAAGTCCTACTGGCCGGGCACCAGCTGTCCTCCTGGGGTCCGGATCGTCCGCGGAGTTGCGGGAAAGGCTTTTCCTGGCCTTCCTAGACGTCCTCTTGCGATCCCAAACTGGACTAGTGCGCTGCGGCGGCCAACACTCTGGACTTTCCTAGGTCCTACTGGCCGGCACTAGAAGATCTTCTGAGTAGATTTTTGCCCACACCTTTCTCTATCAGAGTTCCCAGTGTCGCTCTGGGCCGGCTAAACTCAGTCGGCGACTGGGGAGGGCCGCGGCAGGGGACGGGAGTCTTGGTGGGGCGTCCGTCAACCACCCTCGCTCGGGTTGGGGGTTGAAACAGGGTTTTGAGCGCTTTGGAGGAATGTTTCCCTCTTTTAGGATTGAGGGGCCGTGCTTTCGCACTGCCAAACAGGGTTGGTCGCGGAAAGAAGGGAACAGGAACCTTGCAGTGTTAGTCGTGAGAAAGGGGTTCATGTCGGGACTAAGTCTTAGTCCTCGGGCACCGGGTGTCTTCCCGGGGTCCGGGTTGGTTGCGGAGCTCTGGTAAAGGCTTTCCCTGGCCTTCCCAGAGGTCCTCTTGCGATCCCGCACTGGACTAGTGCGCTGCGGCGGCCAGTACTCTGGACTTTCTAAGTCCTACTGGCCGGGCACTAGCTGTCCTCATGGGGGCCGGATCGGCCGCGGAGTTGCGGGAAAGGCTTTTCCTGGCCTTCCTAGACGTCCTCTTGCGATCCCGCACTGGACTAGTGCGCTGCGGCGGCCAGCACTCTGGACTTTCCTAAGTCCTACTTGCCGGGCACCAGCTGTCCTCCTGGAGTCCGGATCGGCCGCGGAGTTGCGGGAAAGGCTTTTCCACACCTTCCCGGACGTATTCTTGCGATTCCGCACTGGACTAGTGCGCTGCTGCGGCCAGCACTCTGGACTTTCCTAAGTCCTACTTGCCGGGCACAGCTGTCCTCCTGGGGTCCGGATCGGCCGCGGAGTTGCGGGAAAGGCTTTTCCACACCTTCCCGGATGTCCTCTTGCGATCTCGCACTGGACTAGTGCGCTGCGGCGGCCAGCACACTGGACTTTCCTAAGTCCTACTTGCCGGGCACCAGCTGTCCTCCTGGGGTCCGGATCGGCCGCGGAGTTGCGGGAAAGGCTTTTCCACACCTTCCCGGACGTACAATTGCGATCCCGCACTGGACTAGTGCGCTGCGGCGGCCAGCACTCTGGTCTTTCCTAAGTCCAACTGGCCGGGCACCAGCTGTCCTCCTGGGGTCCGGATCGGCCGCGGAGTTGCGGGAAAGGCTTTTCCACACCTTCCCGGATGTCCTCTTGCGATCCCGCACTGGACTTGTGCGCTGCGGCGGCCAGCACTCTGGACTTTCCCAAGTCCTACTTGCCGGGCACCAGCTGTCCTCCTGGGGTCCGGATCGGCCGCGGAGTTGCGGGAAAGGCTTCTCCACACCTTCCCGGACGTCCTCTTGTGATCCCGCACTGGACTAGTGCGCTGCGGCGGCCAGCACTCTGGACTTTCCTAAGTCCTGCTTGCCGGGCACCAGCTGTCCTCCTGGGGTCCGGATCGGCTGCGGAATTGCGGGAAAGGCTTTTCCACACCTTCCCAGATGTCCTTTCTCGCCTCGATGTCCCACTGGTGGCCTACCAATGGGGAATCAGGTTTCGACCAAACCTGACGTGTTGTCGTTGGTCGAAACTGGCAACCCGTCGTCTAAACAGGTTAAATGTCGTTCAACACTCGCCCAAACAAGTGTAGAGCAGTGGAGGTCACTGTGTGAGAGGCTAATCGACTTTAGCCTCGACACAACTCCCGGTCGCTGAAGAAATCAGAGTTCACTTAGTACTGGTTTACTGTGACGTTGCTAGCTGCTCGCTGCTTCCTTCTCACCTCTCTCGACCGCTCGACTTGGCTCTCCGAACTCGACTGTTATCTTCTGATTGGCCAATCTTCTGAGTAGATTTTTGCCCACACCTGTCTCTATCAGAGTTCCCAGTGTCGCTCTGGGCCGGCTAAACTCAGTCGGCGACTGGGGAGGGCCGCGGCAGGTGACGGGAGTCTCGGTGGGGCGTCCGTCAACCACCCCTGCTCGGGTTGGGGGTTGAAACAGGGTTTTGAGCGCTTTGGAGGAATGTTTCCCTCTTTTAGGAAAGAGGGGCCGTGCTTTCGCACTGCCAAACAGGGTTGGTCGCGGGAAGAAGGGAACAGGAACCTTGCAGTGTTAGTCGTGAGAAAGGGCTTCGTGTCGGGACTAAGTCTTAGTCCTCGGGCACCGGGTGTCTTCCCGGGGTCCGGGTTGGTTGCGGAGCTCTGGTGAAGGCTTTCCCTGGCCTTCCCAGAGGTCCTCTTCCGGTTCCGCACTGGTTTAGTGCGCTGCGGCGGCCCGCGCTCTGGACTTTCCTAAGTCCTACTTGCCGGGCACCAGCTGTCCTCCTGGGGTCCGGATCGGCCGCGGAGTTGCGGGAAAGGCTTTTCCTGGCCTTCCCAGACGTCCTCTTGCGATCCCGCACTGGACTAGTGCGCTGCGGCGGCCAGCACTCTGGACTTTCCTAAGTCATACTTGCCGGGCACCAGCTGTCCTACTGGGGTCCGGATCGGCCGCGGAGTTGCGGGAAAGGCTTTTCCTGGCCTTCCCAGACGTCCTTTTGCGATCCCTCACTGGACTAGTGCGCTGCGGCGGCCAGCACTCTGGACCTTCCTAGTCCTACTGGCCGGGCACCAGCTGTCCTCCTGGGGTCCGGATCGGCCGCGGAAGATGCCAATCTTCTGAGTAGATTATTACCCACACCTTTCTCTATCAGAGTTCCCAGTGTCGCTCTGGCCGGCTAAACTCAGTCGGCGACTGGGGTGGGCCGCGGCAGGGGACGGGAGTCTTGGTGGGGCGACCGTCAACCACCCTCGTTCGAGTTGGGGGTTGAAACAGGGTTTTGAGTGTTTTAGAGAAATGTTTCCCTCTTTTAGGGAAGAGGGGCCGTGCTTTCGCACTGCCAAACAGGGTTGGTCACGGAATGAAGGGAATAGGAACCTTGCGGTGTCAGTCGCAAGAAAGGGCTTCGTGTCGGGACTAAGTCACAGTCCTTGGGCACCGGGTGTCTTCCCGGGGTCTGGGTTGGTCGCGGAGCTCTGGTAAAGGCCTTCCCTAGCCTCCCAGAGGTCCTCTCTCGATTCCGCACTGGATTAGTGCACTGTGGCGGCTCGTGCTCTGGACTTTCCTAAGTCCTACTTGCCGGCACCTGCTGCCCTCCTGGGGTCCAGATCGGTCGCGGAGTCGCGGGAAAGGTTTTTCCACACCTTCCTTGAGGTCCTTTCTCGATCCCGCACTGGATTAGTGCGCTGCGGCGGCTCGCGCTCTGGACTTTCCTAAGTCCTACTTGCCGGGCACCAGCTGTCCTCCTGGGGTCCGGATCGGTCGCGGAGTTGCGGGAAAGGTTTTTCCACACCTTCCCAGAAGTCCTCTCTCGATTCCGCACTGGACTAGTGCGCTGCGGTGGCCCGCACTCTGGACTTTCCTAAGTCCCACTTGCCGGGCACCAGCTGTCCTCCTGGGGTCCGGATCGGTCGCGGAGTTGCGGGAAAGGTTTTTCCACACCTTCCCAGAGGTCCTCTCTCGATTCCTCACTGGACTAGTGCGCTGCGGTGGCCCGCACTCTGGACTTTCCTAAGTCCTACTTGCCGGGCACCAGCTGTCCTCCTGGGGTCCGGATCGGTCGCGGAGTCGCGGGAAAGGTTTTTCCACACCTTCCCAGATGTCCTTTCTCGATCCCGCACTGGATTTGTGCGCTGCGGCGGCCAGCACTCTGGACTTTCCTAAGTCCCACTTGCCGGCACCAGCTGTCCTCCTGGGGTCCGGATCAGCCGCGGAGTCGCGGGAAAGGTTTTTCCACACCTTCTCAGATGTCCTCTTGCGCCTCGATGTCCCACTGGTAGTCTACCAATGGGGAGTCAGGTTTCGACCAAGTCGGACTTAGGAAAGTCCAGAGCGCGGGCCGCCGCAGCGCACTAAACCAGTGCGGAACCGGAAGAGGACCTCTGGGAAGGCCAGGGGAAGCCTTTACCAGAGCTCCGCAACCAACCCGGACCCCGGAAGACACCCGGTGCCCGAGGACTAAGACTTAGTCCCGACACGAAGCCCTTTCTCACGACTAACACTGCAAGGTTCCTGTTCCTTCTTCCCGCGACCAACCCTGTTTGGCAGTGCGAAAGCACGGCCCCTCTTTCCTAAAAGAGGGAAACATTCCTCCAAAGCGCTCAAAACCCTGTTTCAACCCCCAACCCGAGCGAGGGTGGTTGACGGATGCCCCACCGAGACTCCCGTCCCCTGCCGCGGCCCTCCCCAGTCGCCGACCGAGTTTAGCCGGCCCAGAGCGACACTGGGAACTCTGATAGAGACAGGTGTGGGCAAAAATCTACTCAGAAGATTGGCGCCCAACGTGGGGTCATTTCTTGAAGGTGGGGGGTCATGTCAGTTCTTGAAGCGAGAGCTACGCTACTCGGGACACATAGTGACGGAGCAGGGACTCAGGACTGATCCTTAGACGGTGAGAGCGGTAAACGAGTTCCCAACTCCGCAGCGGCTCAGGATGCTCCGGAGTTTCCTGGGGTTGGCGTCCTGGTATAGGAGGTTTGTCCCGAATTTTTCGGACCTTGCAACACCTCTTCACCGGTTGCTGAAGGTAGGAGTGAAGTGGCACTGGGGACCAGAAGAGGAGAGAGCTTTCCAGGAGATAAAGAGGGTTCTCACTAGATCTCCAGTGCTCACATATCCTCACTTTGAGCTACCGTTCACGCTCCAGACAGATGCCTCTGAGTATGGACTAGGGTCTGTGCTTACTCAGGAGGTCGATGGAGAGAGAAGGTCATCGCCTACGCAAGCAGAGGGCTCAAGGGGGCCGAGCTGAGGTATTCTACCACCGAAAAGGAGTGCCTGGCTATGATTTTCGCCCTGAGAAAATTCAAGCCGTACATAGAGGGGTATGAGACTACAGTGATTACTGATCACCAGGCTCTAAAGTGGCTTAGAGCTATCCCTAACCCGACAGGAAGGCTAGCAAGGTGGGCCTTAGAGATGCAGCAATATAACTTGGTCATCAAGTATCGAAGAGGGAAGCTAAACGTGGTCCCGGATGCTCTCTCACGAGCGTTGCCAGGAGGCGACGTGCCGGCAAGTCCACAGGAAGGTCAGGAGGAACCCACAGGAGCGGTAGCCGCCATTGTCATGGAAGACGACAGATGGATAAGGAGATGAAGAACATCTACTCCATCATTCACAGAATACCCCGACTATATGGTGAGGGGTGAGGCGTTGTATCGTCACATATGGGCCTGTCAACAACCTCCTGATGCGCCGGAGAGTGATGGCTGGAAGCTATGTATTCCGAGAGGTGCTAGGAGGGAGATACTTCAACAGAGCCACGATGCCCCAACAGCGGGCCATCAAGGAGTATTCCGGACTTATCACCGGATAGCCTGTCGCTATTATTGGCCGGGCCAATCTCTGAGTAGATTTTTGCCCACACCTGTCTCTATCAGAGTTCCCAGTGTCGCTCTGGGCCGGCTAAACTCAGTCGGCGACTGGGGAGGGCCGCGGCAGGGGACGGGAGTCTCGGTGGGGCATCCGTCAACCACCCTCGCTTGGGTTGGGGGTTGAAACAGGGTTTTGAGCGCTTTGGAGGAATGTTCCCTCTTTTAGGAAAGAGGGGCCGTGCTTCGCACTGCCAAGAAGGGCGGGTAACACAAAAAACGAGGTGAACAACACCTCAGACAGGTTCTGAGAACCTAAATAACATTGCAAGGGAAACGCCGTGCTTCCGCACTGCAATAAGCCGGGCTTTCGCCCTGCATGGCCGTGTTCTCACACTGCCTTGCTTCGCCGTGCTTGCACACTGCATGTGCCGGGCTTTCGCCCTGCATGGCCGTGTTTTCACCCTGCCTTGCTTCGCCGTGCTTTCGCACTGCATGTGCCGGGCTTTCGCCTGCATGGCCGTGTTTTCACACTGCCTTGCTTCGCCGTGCTTGCGCACTGCATGTGCCGGGCTTTCACCCTGCATGGCCGTGTTATCACACTGCCTTGCTTCGCGTGCTTGCGCACTGCATGTGCCGGGCTTCGCCCTGCATGGCCGTGTTTTCACACTGCCTTGCTTCGCCGTGCTTGCGCACTGCATGTGCCGGGCTTCGCCCTGCATGGCCGTGTTTTCACACTGACTAGCTTCGCCGTGCTTGCGCACTGCATGTGCTGGGCTTTCGCCCTGCATGGCCGTGTTTTCACACTGCCTTGCTTCGCCGTGCTTGCGCACTGCATGTGCCGGGCTTTCTCCTGCATGGCCGTGTTCTCACACTGCCTTGCTTCGCCGTGCTTGCGCACTGCATGTGCCGGGCTTTCGCCCTGCATGGCCGTGTTTTCACACTGACTAGCTTCGCCGTGCTTGCGCACTGCATGTGCTGGGCTTTCGCCCTGCATGGCCGTGTTTTCACACTGCCTTGCTTCGCCGTGCTTGCGCACTGCATGTGCGGGCTTTCTCCTGCATGGCCGTGTTCTCACACTGCCTTGCTTCGCCGTGCTTGCGCACTGCATGTGCCGGGCTTTCGCCCTGCATGGCCGTGTTCTCACACTGCCGAGTTCGCCGTGCTTGCGCACTGCATGTGCCGATCTTCAATCGGCCTAGCTCAAAGGGATTATAATATGATGAGGAATACTGAATTATATGGTTGACATGAAGCCACTAGTTGTGATGTTACACCACATATTTCGATTTTATATCACAATTAAATGTGGTCGAAATAATAATTCATTTTCGATCTGTTATGAGGATCTCAGCCTTCTTTCGCCCTGCATGGCCGTGTTTTCACACTGCCTTGCTTCGCCGTGCTTTCGCACTGCATGTGCCGGGCTTTCGCCCTGCATGGCCGTGTTTTCACACTGCCTTGCTTCGCCGTGCTTGCGCACTGCATGTGCCGGGCTTTCACCCTGCATGGCCGTGTTATCACACTGCCTTGCTTCGCCGTGCTTGCGCACTGCATGTGCCGGGCTTTCGCCCTGCATGGCCGTGTTTTCACACTGCCTTGCTTCGCCGTGCTTGCGCACTGCATGTGCCGGGCTTTCGCCCTGCATGGCCGTGTTTTCACACTGCCTTGCTTCGCCGTGCTTGCGCACTGCATGTGCTGGGCTTTCGCCCTGCATGGCCGTGTTTTCACACTGACTAGCTTCGCCGTGCTTGCGCACTGCATGTGCCGGGCTTTCTCCCTGCATGGCCGTGTTCTCACACTGCCTTGCTTCGCCGTGCTTGCGCACTGCATGTGCCGGCTTTCGCCCTGCATGGCGTGTTCTCACACTGCCTTGCTTCGCCGTGCTTGCGCACTGCATGTGCGGGCTTTCGCCCTGCATGGCCGTGTTCTCACACTGCCGAGTTCGCCGTGCTTGCGCACTGCATGTGCCGATCTTCAATCGGCCTAGCTCAAAGGGATTATAATATGATGAGGAATACTGAATTATATGGTTGACATGAAGCCACTAGTTGTGATGTTACACCACATATTTCGATTTTATATCACAATTAAATGTGGTCGAAATAATAATTCATTTTCGATCTGTTATGAGGATCTCAGCCTTCTCACTATATCACAATAATAAAATCGGAACTGTAATTTCAACTCAATATTCCACTTCTCACTGTTCATTTCAATAATGGAATCAATCACATGATTACTTATGCAAAGTAACCATCCATTGGATATAAATGACAGTGTCTTTATTATAACAGATAACATCTGCTAATTAATTCACAATCAGTGAACATTTATTGCTCAATCTCTCTTTCTCACTTCAAGACTTATTTCATCCCGAAATGCCGGAGAGGCATGATAACATGCCTAGGCATGTGTTGAGGGCACCTACCAGTCCAGCGGTGCCTGCTACATCCTGTATGGACCCGGGTGCCGTGTGTGACAAGGTTCGAGGGTGGCGGCTCTCATATGATGGGAGTGGAGATGCTCCAAGTTTTATGGAGCGGCTCGAGGAGCTGCAACAAGCATATGGCTTGTCTGGCAGACAGTTATTTCCAGCGCTACCTGAAATGTTAGCGGGGAAATGTTCCTTATGGATGAGGAATAGGAGAGAACAGTGGAGACACTGGGACGATTTCCTGAGAGACTTTCGGTCTCGTTACTATCCACCTACTTATGTGGAGGATCTTGAGAATGAAATTCTCGACAGGCGGCAGAAAGAAGGCGAGCTCATAGACGACTATGTTGAGGAGCTGCTAACGCTGATGAGGAGAAGAGGTGGTTTTTCAAAGAGTAGCCAGGTACAGAGATTGTACAAAAATCTTTTACCACGCTACAAGCTCTACATCAGGGAGGCTGAAGTGTACACCACCGACGACTTGCTACACTTAGCGAGGCAATATGAACGAATTAAATTCGAGGAGAAGAGTGCTCAACAGAGACAACGAGCTGTGAAGCAGGAGGAGGTGAGGAAGCAGACCAAGCCTCGACAGGAGACTACTACTACACAGCGCCGGAGTGAACAGCCTACAGAAGGCCCCTTGTGTTGGCAGTGCAAGAAGGTGGGACACTGGAGATCAGAGTGTCCGGAGGCTTCACTCTGCTCAAAGTGCGGGAAGCCACGACCAAATTGTTCCTGTGAGAGAGAGCAGAAGAAGACTTCTGATAGAACAGCTGTGGTTAAAACGAGGCTTCAAATCCAGCTAGAGCCAGAGCTCCAGGATGACAACCGCCTTTTCACTATAGTGAAAATAGGAGACAGACAGTATAGTGCTCTTCTCGACACTGGAGCAGAGTCCAACTATATTAGCTCTAAAGCTTTTAATAGTTTGGAAGCAGTGGAACGAGAGCCTGTGCAGCGCGGCGCTGCTATGGCTAACGGAGCGGCTGCACGTCTGCGAGGTGGTGTTATAATCAACCTGAAAATCGGCAGAATATCCCTATCAACAACACTCACAATAATGGATGGGCTTTCTCCAGATATTCTGCTTGGTATGGAGTTTCTTCGTGAGCACCGGGTGAAAATAGACCCCTATTCCCGGTCAGTGGAATGGGATCCTCATCTCGTCAAAAAGCACATTAGAGATGATATTTCCACTCCAAAAGTGGGAAAAGGAGCTGTCAACTCGAGGCTGGCTACTGTTAAAACCCAGCCTGACATGGGGAGGTCAAGGAAGCCACCTGGAATTATTCCTGTGAAGAAGCAGGAGAAGAAGAAATTTCCTCAAGCCCAGGAACACGTAGGAGCTGTGTGGAAGACTGGAAAAGAGAAATTTATTTCTCAGAAAATTTCTCCAGCCCGTGGAAAGTTCATTTGCTGGCACTGTAAACGAGCTGGGCACTGGAGGTTCAACTGTCCGGAAAAACTGTACCGGAGGCGGAAGAAGGAGGATCATTTTCAGCAAGGAGCTGGAGATAATCGTCGAGCAGTGCAGTCTAGAAGACTGCCGGTGCTGGAAACTACACTCAAAGTAGATTCAGATATTAGAAACAAGAATTATAATGCCAACCGGTATTATAATTGGAAAAGGAGGACGATGAAGGTGAACTCTGGACAGCTAGTCTACAGGAAGGAGTGTCACCTGTCCTCGGGTGCTAATCAGCTCGCCGCGAAGTTAGCGCCGGAATTTTCTGGCCTGTATGAGGTCGAGGAAATGTTGAGTGCCGGTAAGAGGTTTACTGTGCACGAGAAGGGCACCAAGCTCCAGCCACACCTGCCCGAAGATGAGGAAGAGGATGGTGATGGAGCAGTTGCGGAAAAGGTGGACGGAATCCGAGCGGATGGACAGCAGGAGGCCAAGCGAGTCTATAGAGGGTCGCTGCCTATCCGGAGGATGGGATACCAGAGAGGTGTCACGCGCCGCCAATAAGGAGGTAAGAGGCGAGAAGGGGTGAATATCATAAGAGTTCAATCATATCACAGCTTTAGAGCTATTTTTGATTCATAAATTATCCCATTTAAAATGAGGAAATTAAATTTTGTTGTCAAAGACAAAATTGCATAGAAATTGAAGAAAATTAATTCAGAATTATTAGCACGAATTTATTAGCCGAATTTTGAAAATTAATAGCATTAGCACGATTCCGAAAATGATGAAAATATTAAAAGACTGACAATATTATTGTTATTGAAAGAAATTGGTCAATAGCTTATTAAAAGGAAACAGCATATTCCGTTTAATTTGTCTCATAAAATAGAGTACTATTTAAACTAAATGGCAACTCAACCATTACAGTTTAATTAATATAATCAGTCAGAAAGCACTGGCTGAATTAAATGGAAAAGAATTATTATTGACAAATCAATACGTTTCTTTTGATCTGAAGGCAATCCCAATAATTTCAGATTGAAATTATTTACAATATTAAGATGTGACCAAGCAAGGATAATCAAGAAAATTTTCTACAGTCTTGACTAGTTAATAACAGCTAAAGTCGATTCCAACTAGACTAAATTTTCTTGATCGGTATATTACCGATATTGTTGTAACCAGGTACAGGTTAACAAAACTTGCAGTAGCTTGTTTTCTACTTGCCATAAATAGTTGATGGCGAAATGAGTGGATAGAGAATATTAGAAAATATTATAGATCAGTGTGATCCGAATAATATTTTAACCATGAGGTAATGGTTATAATAATTGAAATCATTTAATGAAGCTGGTGGTAATTGCTTTAATCCGTGTAAGTGTTACGATGCAGTTAATTAACAGACGTTATTATACTGTGGGATAAAAGTGAATTACGTTGCAATTAATTATTCATGTGGAATGAATAAATTGCGTTTGATTGTGAGTCGAGATGTGCTACAATCGGGGGTTATTAGCTTCAGATTATGATTTAAATTTTCTAATATTTCACTTGAAAGTAAAGTCGGAGGCCTTTATTATTTCAATTGGAATAAATTGTACGTTGGATCGAAAAGTTGTTTGTGCTGTGCTGTACAGATAAGATAAACATTATCTCAACTGGCTAACTGCTATCGCCAAGCTTCTAGTCTGTAGAAGAGAATTACTTCTCCTTTTCAATAACAATTTATAACATTGAATTCATGAGAATTCTAGTTTTTCCAGATATCCTACTGTTATTGAGTCAGTCTGAGTTTGATCGTGCTATTGATAGTTTTGGAATTAGTTTACGTCTCGAGAGTGAATCTAATTCTTACTCAGCCTTCCATCATGAGTTATTATTGACGGTGTATTGATTCATTCAATAATTATTATTTGTGCTAATTGTTGTGATTATTTTTCGGAAAATCAATATTTATTGAGTGTAAATTAATTAACAGCTGTTGTGTCATTATACACACCTTGTGTGAATAATTACTTTGAAAAAGTAAATTAAGATTTATTTCGGGGTGAAATAAGTCTTGAAGTGAGAAAGAGAGATTGAGCAATAAATGTTCACGGGTTGTGAATTAATTAGCAGATGTTATCTGTTATTATAAACACACTGTCATTTATATCCAATGGAAGGTTACTTTGCATAAGTAAATCATGTGATTGATTTCATTATTGAAATGAACAGTGAGAAGTGGAATATTGAGTTGAAATTTATAGTTCCGATTTTATTATTGTGATATAGTGAGAAGGCTGAGATCCTCATAACAAATCGAAATATGTGGTGTAACATCACAACTAGTGGCTTCATGTCAACCATATAATTCAGTATGCTACATCATATTGTCATCTCTCATCTTTTATTGTGAACAATAAGCTGCTGATACACTGAACTAACTGAGAGTATCCATCACTCTGACACTTGGTTATTTTCCTGGACTCCAATTCACCTCTATCAACTTCTGCCTCCTGTGAAGAGGTACATTGTTGTGTATCACGTTTCTTCTTGAGGATGGGGACTGCAACTTGAGTCTACTTCCTCGACGAGCTCCTGGAATTATTGGAGCTGTATCTCAGCTGACTATTGTTGAGACCATGACGAGTTACTACCTGGTCGTGTTGGAGATTCATCCCAGCTGTCTGATGCTGGAAGATAGGCAGTGCGCAAGCACGGCGAAGCAAGGCAGTGTGAGAACATGGCCATGCAGGGCGAAAGCCCGGCACATGCAGTGCGCAAGCACAGCGAAGCAAGGCAAAGTGAGAACACGGCCATGCAGGGCGAAAGCCCGGCACATGCAGTGCGCAAGCATGGCGAAGCAAGGCAGTGTGAAAACACGGCCATGCAGGGCGAAAGCCCGGCACATGCAGTGCGCAAGCACGGCGAAGCAAGGCAGTGTGAAAACATGGCCATGCAGGGCGAAAGCCCAGCACATGCAGTGCGCAAGCACGGCGAAGCAAGGCAGTGTGAAAACACGGCCATGCAGGGCGAAGCCCGGCACATGCAGTGCGCAAGCACGGCGAAGCAAGGCAGTGTGAAAACACGGCCATGCAGGCGAAAGCCCGGCACATGCAGTGCGCAAGCACGGCGAAGCAAGCAGTGTGAAAACACGGCCATGCAGGGCGAAAGCCCGGCACATGCAGTGCGCAAGCACGGCGAAGCAAGGCAGTGTGAAAACACGGCCATGCAGGCGAAAGCCCGGCACATGCAGTGCGCAAGCACGGCGAAGCAAGGCAGTGTGAAAACACGGCCATGCAGGGCGAAAGCCCGGCACATGCAGTGCGCAGCACGGCGAAGCAAGGCAGTGTGAAAACACGGCCATGAAGGGCGAAAGCCCGGCACATGCAGTGCGCAAGCACGGCGAAGCAAGGCAGTGTGAAAACACGGCCATGAAGGGCGAAAGCCCGGCACATGCAGTGTGCAAGCACGGCGAAGCAGGCAGTGTGAAAACACGGCCATGAAGGGCGAAAGCCCGGCACATGCAGTGCGCAAGCACGCGAAGCAAGGCAGTGTGAAAACACGGCCATGCAGGGCGAAAGCCCGGCACATGCAGTGCGCAAGCACGGCGAAGCAAGGCAGTGTGAAAACACGGCCATGCAGGGCGAAAGCCCGGCACATGCAGTGCGCAAGCACGGCGAAGCAAGGCAGTGTGAAAACACGGCCATGCAGGGCGAAAGCCCGGCACATGCAGTGCGCAAGCACGGCGAAGCAAGGCAGTGTGAAAACACGGCCATGCAGGGCGAAAGCCCGGCACATGCAGTGCGCAAGCACGGCGAAGCAAGGCAGTGTGAAAACACGGCCATGCAGGGCGAAAGCCCGGCACATGCAGTGCGCAAGCACGGCGAAGCAAGGCAGTGTGAAAACACGGCCATGCAGGGCGAAAGCCGGCACATGCAGTGTGCAAGCACGGCGAAGCAAGGCAGTGTGAAAACACGGCCATGAAGGGCGAAAGCCCGGCACATGCAGTGCGCAAGCACGGCGAAGCAAGGCAGTGTGAGGACACGGCCATGCAGGTCGAAAGCCCGGCTCATTGCAGTGCGGAAGCACGGCGTTTCCCTTGCAATGTTATTTAGGTTCTCAGAACCTGTCTGAGGTGTTGTTCACCTCGTTTTTTGTGTTACCCGCCCCTCCTGGCAGTGCGAGAGCACCGCGACTCTCATCTGCAGTGCGGAAGCATGGCGTCCTCGGCAGTGTGGAAACACGGCAACTCTGCAGTGCGGGAGCACGGCGTCCTTTTCGCGATGCGAAAGCATAGCGTTCCTGGCAGTGCGGAAGCACGGCGCCCCGGGCAGTGCGAAAGAACGGCGTTCCTTTTGCAGTGCGCAAGCACCGCATCCTTATTTTTGCAGTGCGAGAGCACGGCGACTCATTGCAGTGCGGAAGCACGGCGTTTCCCTTGCAATGTTATTTAGGTTCTCAGAACCTATCTGAGGTGTTGTTCACCTCGTTTTTTGTGTTACCCGCCCTTCCAGGCAGTGCGAAAGCACCGCGACTCTCATCTGCAGTGCGGAAGCACGGCGTCCTCGGCAGTGTGGAAACACGGCAACTCTGCAGTGCGGGAGCACGGCGTCCTTTTCGCGATGCGATAGCATAGCGTTCCTGGCAGTGCAGAAGCACGGCGCCCCGGCAGTGCGAAAGCACGGCGTCCTTTTGCAGTGCGCAAGCACCGCGTCCTTATTTTTGCAGTGCGAGAGCACGGCGACTCATTGCAGTGCGGAAGCACGGCGTTTCCCTTGCAATGTTATTTAGGTTCTCAGAACCTGTCTGAGGTGTTGTTCACCACGTTTTTTTTTGTGTTACCCGCCCTTCCTGGCAGTGCGAAAGCACCGCGACTCTCATCTGCAGTGCGGAAGCATGGCGTCCCCGGCAGTGTGGAAACACGGCAACTCTGCAGTGCGGGAGCACAGCGTCCTTTCTCGCGATGCGGAAGCATAGCGTTCCTGGCAGTGCGGAAGCACGGCGCTCTGGGCAGTGCGAAAGCACGGCATTCCTTTGGCAGTGCGAAAGCACCGCGTCCTTATTTTTGCAGTGCGAAAGCACGGCGCTTCTGGCAGTGCAAAAGCACGGCGTCCCCCATCGCAGTGCGCAAGCACGGCATGCAGTGCGAAAGCCCGGCCCGCAGGGCGAAAGCCCGGCAAAGGTAGTGCGCGATCTTGACCAAGGCAGAGTGGGAACACGGCAGCCAGATTGTGAGCTCGTCCGAACGTCGTGCGCAAGCATGACACATCGGTCAGTGAGTGTCTGGATTGTCATTACGCGGACGCACACCTTCGCGGTGTGGGAACACCGCGGCAGTGTGAAAACACTGCACGCAGTGCGCAAGCACGGCCTGCAGGCGAAAGCCCGGCGATTTGTTTCTGTGTTTGTGTGTTTCTGTGTTTTTGTGTTTCTGTGTTTTTTTTTTGTGTTTTTTGTGTTTTTTGTGTGTTTTGTGTGCCCTGTGTTGTCCCTCCTGGCAGTGCAAGAGCACTGCGACTCTTACCTGCAGTGCGAAAGCACGGCGTCCTTTTGCAGTGTGAAAACACGGCGACTCGGCAGTGCGAAAGCACGGCGTCCATTTATGTACAGTGCGAAGCACGACACTTCCCGGCAGTGTCCTGCAAGTGTGACACGGCGCTCCCCGGCAGTGCGAAAGCACGGCGCTCTCACCTGCAGTGCGGAAGCACGGCGTCCTGGGCAGTGCGGAAGCACGGCGACTCGGCAGTGCGAAAGCACCGCGTCCTTATTTTTGCAGTGCGAGAGCACGGCGACTCTTTGCAGTGCGGAAGCACGGCGTTTCCCTTGCAATGCTACTTAGGTTCTCAGAACCTGTCTGAGGTGTTGTTCACCTCATTTTTTTTTTTTGTGTTACCCGCCCCTCCTGGCAGTGCGAGAGCACGGCGCTCTCATCTGCAGTGCGGAAGCACGGCGTCCTCGGCAGTGTGGAAACACGGCAACTCTGCAGTGCGGGAGCACGGCGTCCTTTTCGCGATGCGAAAGCATGGCGTTCCTGGCAGTGCGGAAGCACGGCGCCCCGGGCAGTGCGAAAGCACGGCATTCCTTTTGCAGTGCGAAAGCACCGCGTCCTTATTTTTGCAGTGCGAAAGCACGGCGCTTCTTGCAGTGCAAAAGCACGGCGTCCCCTATCGCAGTGCGGAAGCACGGCGGCCTCTTGCAGTGTGCAAACACGGCGTCCCCCATTGCAGTGCGGAAGCACAGCGGTCCTTTGCAGTGCGAAAGCACGGCGCCTCTTGCAGTGTGCAAACACGGCGTCCCCCATTGCAGTGCGGAAGCACGGCGGTCCTTTGCAGTGCGAAAGCACGGCGTTTCTTGCAGTGCGAAAGCACGGCGTCCCCCATCGCAGTGTGGAAGCATGGCGGCCTCTTGCAGTGTGCAAACACGGCGTCCCCCATTGCAGTGCGGAAGCACGGCGGTCCTTTGCAGTGCGAAAGCATGGCGCTTCTTGCAGTGCGAAAGCACGGCGTCCCCCATCGCAGTGCGGAAGCACGGCGGTCTTTTGCAGTGTGCGAACACGGCGTCTCAACGCAGTGCGAAAGCACGGCGCAGATCTTCAAGATCTTCTCTGAAGCTAGGCCTAGGATCCGGCCCGATAGCTTGCTCATTTCTTCGGATGGTGCCGACGCACCACCACCGGTTGGCGAGGAGTCAACCTGGCGCCCAGTTTGTATTCGGTCTATGATGATCGGCGGAGAGGCAGCAGAATGTACTCAGGCATTTGGGACATTCTGTCTGCCGTTTACCCCTTCCATCCTCACCCCCCCCTCTCCTCCCCCTCTCTTTTCCCCCCCCCTTCCTAAGTAGGAACAGTGTGTCACGATGTATATTGTAACTAGAGAAAGGAATTGAATTTAGGGCTCATTTATTTGACGCTCGGCTATCTTTCATAGAATCTGAGGGGTCAACGTTCAAGCCAGCCACTGGCCTACCGCTCAGCGGTGCTGCGCATCCTCTCTCCCCTCCCTCTCGGTCACTGAGGGAGGCTCGAGAAAGGCTAGTAGGAGGCAGTCGAGTTTGGAGAGCCAAGTCGAGCGGTCGAGAGAGGTGAGAAGGAAGCAGCGAGCAGCTAGCCACGTCACAGTACACCAGTACTAAGTGAACTCAGATTTCTTCAGCGACCGGGAGTTGTGTCGAGGCTAAAGTCGATTAGCCTCTCACACAGTGAACTCCACTGCTCTACACTCGTTTGGGCGAGTGTTGAACGACACTTAACCTGTTTGGACGATGGGTTGCCAGTTTCGACCAACGACAACACGTCAGGTTTGGTCGAAACCTGACTCCCCATTGGTAGGCCACCAGTGGGGCATCGAGGCGAGAAAGGACATCTGGGAAGGTGTGGAAAAGCCTTTCCCGCAACTCCGCGGACGATCCGGACCCCAGGAGGACAGCTAGTGCCCGGCCAGTAGGACTTAGGAAAGTCCAGAGTGCTGGCCGCCGCAGCGCAGTAGTCCAGTGCGGGATCGCAAGAGGACGTCTAGGAAGGCCAGGAAAAGCCTTTCCCGCAACTCCGCGGACGATCCAGACCCAAGGAGGACAGCTTGTGCCCGGCCAGTAGGACTTAGGAAAGTCCAGAGTGCTAGTCAATCTTCTGAGTAGATTTTTGCCCACACCTATCTCTATCAGAGTTCCCAGTGCTGATCCAGTGCGGGATCGCAAGAGAACATCTAGGAAGGCGTGGAAAAGCCTTTCCCGCAACTCCGCGGCCGATCCGGATCCAGGAGGACAGCTGGTGCCCGGCAAGTAGGACTTAGAAAAGTCCAGAGTGCTGGCCGCCGCCACGCACTAAGCCAGTGCGGAATCGACAAAGGACATCTGGGAAGGTGTGGAAAAACCTTTCCCGCAACTCCGCGGTCGATCCGGACCCCAGGAGGACAGCTAGTGCCCGGCAAGTAGGACTTAGGAAAGTCCAGAGTGCTGGCCGCCGCAGCGCACTGATCCAGTGCGGGATCGCCAGAGGACATCTGGGAAGGTGGGAAAAACCTTCCCGCAACTCCGCGGACGATCCGGACCCCAGGAGGACAGTTGGTGTCGGCAAGTAGGACTTAGAAAAGTCCAGAGTGCTGGCCGCCGCCACGCACTAAGCCAGTGCGAAATCGACAAAGGACATCTGGGAAGGTGTGGAAAAACCTTTCCCGCAACTCCGCGGTCGATCCGGACCCCAGGAGGACAGCTGGTGCCCGGCAAGTAGGACTTAGGAAAGTCCAGAGTGCTGGCCGCCGCAGCGCACTGATCCAGTGCGGGATCGCCAGAGGACATCTGGGAAGGTGTGGAAAAACCTTTCCCGCAACTCCGCGGACGATCCGGACCCCAGGAGGACAGCTGGTGCCGGCAAGTAGGACTTAGTAAAGTCCAGAGCGCGGGCCGCCGCAGCGCACTAAACCAGTGCGGAACCGGAAGAGGACCTCTGGGAAGGCCAGGGAAAGCCTTTACCAGAGCTCCGCAACCAACCCGGACCCCGGGAAGACACCCGGTGCCCAAGGACTAGGACTTAGTCCCGACACGAAACCCTTTCTCACGACTGACACTGCAAGGTTCCTGTTCCCTTCTTTCCGCGACCAACCCTGTTTGGCAGTGCGAAAGCACGGCCCCTCTTTCCTAAAAGAGGGAAACATTTCTCCAAAGCACTCAGAACCCTGTTTCAACCCCCAACCCGAATGAGGGTGGTTGACGGACGCCCCACCAAGACTCCCGTCCCCTGCCGCGGCCCTCCCCAGTCGCCGACTGAGTTTAGCCGGCCCAGAGCGACACTGGGAACTCTGATAGAGATAGGTGTGGGCAAAAATCTACTCAGAAGATTCCCGCGGTCATTTATATCCAATGGATGGTTACTTTGCATAAGTAAATCATGTGATTGATTTCATAATTGAAATGAACAGTGAGAAGTGGAATATTGAGTTGAAATTTATAGTTCCAATTTATTATTGTGATATAGTGAGAAGGCTGTGATCCTCATAGCAGATTAAAAAAAATTATTATTTTGACCACATTTAATTGTGATATAAAATCGAAATATGTGGTGTAACATCACAACTAGTGGCTTCATGTCAACCATATAATTCAGTATTCTACATCATATTATCATCTCTCATATTTTATTGTGAACAATAAGTTGCTGATACACTGAACTAACTGAGAGTATCCATCACTCTGACACTTGGTAATTTTCCTGGACTCCAATTCGCCTCTATCAACTTCTGCCTCCTGTGAAGTGTTACATTGTTGTGTATCACATTTTTTCTTGAGGATGGGGACTGCAACTTGAGTCTACCTCCTCGACGAGCTCCTGGAATTATTGGAGCTGTATCTCAGCTGTCTATTGCTGAGACCATGACGAGTTCCTGGTCGTGTTGGAAATTCATCCCAGCTGTCTGATGCTGGAAGTTGAGGCAGTGTGAGAACACGGCCATGCAGGGCGAAAGCCCGGCACATGCAGTGCGCAAGCACGGCGTCCTTTTCGCGATGCGAAAGCATGGCGTTCCTGGCAGTGCGGAAGCACGGCGCTCCGGGCAGTGCGAAAGCACGGCATTCCTTTTGCAGTGCGAAAGCACCGCGTCCTTATTTTTGCAGTGCGAGAGCACGGCGACTCATTGCAGTGCGGAAGCACGGCGTTTCCCTTGCAATGTTATTT
This sequence comes from Nilaparvata lugens, assembly GCF_014356525.2. Classification (NCBI taxonomy): domain Eukaryota; kingdom Metazoa; phylum Arthropoda; class Insecta; order Hemiptera; family Delphacidae; genus Nilaparvata; species Nilaparvata lugens. The sequence goes on from NW_024090331.1 coordinate 33,182, forward strand.
AGGTTCTCAGAACCTGTCTGAGGTGTTGTTCACCTCGTTTTTTGTGTTACCCGCCCCTCCTGGCAGTGCGAGAGCACCGCGACTCTCATCTGCAGTGCGGAAGCACGGCGTCCTCGGCAGTGTGGAAACACGGCAACTCTGCAGTGCGGGAGCACGGCGTCCTTTTTGCGATGCGATAGCATAGCGTTCCTGGCAGTGCGGAAGCACGGCGCCCCGGGCAGTGCAAAAGCACGGCGTTCCTTTTGCAGTGCGCAAGCACCGCGTCCTTATTTTTGCAGTGCGAGAGCACGGCGACTTATTGCAGTGCGGAAGCACGGCGTTTCCCTTGCAATGTTATTTAGGTTCTCAGAACCTGTCTGAGGTGTTGTTCACCTCGTTTTTTGTGTTACCCGCCCTTCCTGGCAGTGCGAAAGCACCGCGACTCTCATCTGCAGTGCGGAAGCACGGCGTCCCCGGCAGTGTGGAAACACGGCAACTCTGCAGTGCGGGAGCACGGCGTCCTTTTCGCGATGCGAGAGCATAGCATTCCTGGCAGTGCAGAAGCACGGCGCTCCGGGCAGTGCGAAAGCACGGCGTTCCTTTGCAGTGCGCAAGCACCGCGTCCTTATTTTTGCAGTGCGAGAGCACGGCGACTCATTGCAGTGCGGAAGCATGGCGTTTCCCTTGCAATGTTATTTAGGTTCTCAGAACCTGTCTGAGGTGTTGTTCACCTCGTTTTTTTTTTTGTGTTACCCGCCCTTCCTGGCAGTGCGAAAGCACCGCGACTCTCATCTGCAGTGCGGAAGCACGGCGTCCTCGGCAGTGTGGAAACACGGCAACTCTGCAGTGCGGAAGCACGGCGTCCTTTTCGCGATGCGATAGCATAGTGTTCCTGGCAGTGCGGAAGCACGGCGCCCCGGGCAGTGCGAAAGCACGGCGTTCCTTTTGCAGTGCGCAAGCACCGCGTCCTCTATCTTCTGAGTAGATTTTTGCCCACACCTGTCTCTATCAGAGTTCCCAGTGTCGCTCTGGGCCGGCTAAACTCAGTCGGCGACTGGGGAGGGCCGCGGCAGGGGACGGGAGTCTTGGTGGGGCGTCCGTCAACCACCCTCGCTCGGGTTGGGGGTTGAAACAGGGTTTTGAGTGCTTTGGAGAAATGTTTCCCTCTTTTAGGAAAGAGGGGCCGTGCTTTCGCACTGCCAAGCAGGGTTGGTCGCGGAAGGAAAGGAACAGGAACCTTACGGTGTTAGTCGTGAGAAAGGGTTTCGTGTCGGGACTAAGTCCTAGTCCTTGGGCACCGGGTGTCTTCCCGGGGTCCGGGATGGTTGCAGAGCTCTGGTAAAGGCTTTCCCTGGCCTTCCCAGAGGTCCTCTTCCGGTTCCGCACTGGTTTAGTGCGCTGCGGCGGCCCGCGCTCTGGACTTTCCTAAGTCCTACTTGCCGGGCACCAGCTGTCCTCCTGGGGACCGGATCGGCCGCGGAAATGCGGGAAAGGCTTTTCCTGGCCTTCCTAGACGTCCTCTTACGATCCCGCACTGGACTAGTGCGCTGCGGCGGCCAGCACTCTGGACTTTCCTAAGTCCTACTGACCGGGCACCAGCTGTCCTCCTGGGGTTCGGGTCGTCCGCGGAGTTGCGGGAAAGGCTTTTCCACACCTTCCCAGATGTCCTTTCTCGCCTCGATGCCCCACTGGTGGCCTACCAATGGGGAGTCAGGTTTCGACCAAACCTGACGTGTTGTCATTGGTCGAAACTGGCAACCCGTCGTCCAAACAGGTTAAATGTCGTTTAACACTCGCCCAAACGAGTGTAGAGCAGTGGAGTTCACTGTGTGAGAGGCTAATCGACTTCAACCTCGACACAACTCCCGGTCGCTGAAGGAATCGGAGTTCACTTAGTACTGGTATACTGTGACGTTGCTAGCTGCTCGCTGCTTCCTTCTCACCTCTCTCGACCGCTCGTCTTGGCTCTCCGAACTCGACTCTCTCCTGCTGGCCTTTCTCGAGCCTCCCTCAGTGACCGAGAGGGAGGGGAGAGAGGATGCGCAGCATCGCTGAGCGGTAGGCCAGTGGCTGGCTTGAACGTTGACCCCTCAGATTCTATGAAAGATAGCCGAGCGTCGAATAAATGAGCCCTAAATTCAATTCCTTTCCCCCAGTTTTTCCTTGTCCCCACGTTGGCGCCAATCTTCTGAGTAGATTTTTGCCCACACCTTTCTCTATCAGAGTTCCCAGTGTCGCTCTGGGCCGGCTAAACTCAGTCGGCGACTGGGGTGGGCCGCAGCAGGGGACGGGAGTCTTGGTGGGGCGTCCGTCAACCACCCTCGTTCGAGTTGGGGGTTGAAACAGGGTCTTGAGTGTTTTGGAAAAATGTTTCCCTCTTTTAGGAAAGAGGGGCCGTGCTTTCGCACTGCCATACAGGGTTGGTCGCGGAATGAAGGGAATAGGAACTTTGCGGTGTCAGTCGCGAAAAAGGGCTTCCTGTCAGGACTAAGTCTTAGTCCTTGGGCACCGGGTGTCTTCCCGGGGTCCGGATTGGTTGCGGAGCTCTGGTAAAGGCTTTCCCTGGCCTTCCCAGAGGTCCTCTTTCGGTTCCGCACTGGTTTAGTGCGCTGCGGCGGCTCGCGCTCTGGACTTTCCTAAGTCCCACTTGCCGGACACCGGCTGTCCTCCTGGGGTCCGGATCGGCCGCGGAGTTGCAGGAAAGGTTTTTCCACACCTTCCCAGGTGTCCTTTCTCGATCCCGCACTGGATTAGTGCGCTGCGGCGGCCAGCACTCTGGACTCTCCCAAGTCCCACTTGCCGGGCACCAGCTGTCCTCCTGGGGTCCGGATCGGCCGCGGAGTTGCGGGAAAGGTTTTTCCACACCTTCCCAGATGTCCTCTTGCGATCCCGCACTGGATCAGTGCGCTGCGGCGGCCAGCACTCTGGACTTTCCTAAGTCCTACTTGCCGGGCACCAGCTGTCCTCCTGGGGTCCGGATCGGCCGCGGAGTTGCAGGAAAGGTTTTTCCACACCTTCCTAGATGTCCTTTCTCGATCCCGCACTGGATTAGTGCGCTGCGGCGGCCAGCACTCTGGACTTTCCTAAGTCCCACTTGCCGGACACCAGCTGTCCTCCTGGGGTCCGGATCGGCCGCGGAGTTGCGGGAAAGGTTTTTCCACACCTTCACAGATGTCCTCTTGCGATCCCGCACTGGATCAGTGCGCTGCGGCGGCCAGCACTCTGGACTTTCCTAAGTCCTACTTGCTGGGCACCAGCTGTCCTCCTGGGGTCCGGATCGGCTGCGGAGTTGCGGGAAAGGTTTTTCCACACCTTCCTAGATGTCCTTTGTCGATTCCGCACTGGCTTAGTGCGTGGCGGCGGCCAGCACTCTGGACTTTTCTAAGTCCTACTTGCCGGGCACCAGCTGTCCTCCTGGGGTCCGGATCGTCCGCGGAGTTGCGGGAAAGGCTTTTCTACACCTTCCTGGATGTCCTTTCTCGATCCCGCACTGGATTAGTGCGCTGCGGCGGCCAGCACTCTGGACTTTCCTGAGTCCTACTTGCCGGGCACCAGCTGTCCTCCTGGGGTCAGGATCGGCCGCGGAGTTGCGGGAAAGGTTTTTCCACACCTTCCTAAATGTCCTTTGTCGATTCCGCACTGGCTTAGTGCGTGGCGGCGGCCAGCACTCTGGTCTTTCCTAAGTCCTACTTGCCGGGCACCAGCTGTCCTCCTGGGGTCCGGATCGGCCGCGGAGTTGCGGGAAAGGTTTTTCCACACCTTCCTAGATGTCATCTGTCGATTCCGCACTGGCTTAGTGCGTGGCAGCGGCCAGCACTCTGGACTTTTCTAAGTCCTACTTGCCGGGCACCAGCTGTCCTCCTGGGGTCCGGATCGTCCGCGGAGTTGCGGGAAAGGCTTTTCTACACCTTCCTGGATGTCCTTTCTCGATCCCGCACTGGATTAGTGCGCTGCGGCGGCCAGCTCTCTGGACTTTCCTAAGTCCTACTTGCCGGGCACCAGCTGTCCTCCTGGGGTCCGGATCGTCCGCGGAGTTGCGGGGAAGGCTTTTCCACACCTTCCTAGATGTCCTTTTGCGCCTCGATGTCCCACTGGTGGTCTACCAATGGGGAGTCAGGCTTCGACCAAACCTGACGTGTCGCCGTTGGTCGAAACTGGTAACCTGTCGTCTAAACAGGTTAAATGTCGTTCAACACTCGCCCAAACGAGTGTAGAGCAGTGGAGTTCACCGTGTTGGAGGCTAATCGACTTTAGCCTCAACACAACTCACGGTCGCTGAAGAAATCGGAGTTCACTTAGTACAAGACGTACTGTGATGTTGCTAGCTGCTCGCTGCTTCCTTCTCACCTCTCTCGACTGCTCGACTTGGCTCTCCGAATTCGACTGCCTCCTGCTGGCCTTTCTCGAGTCTCCCTCAGTGACCGAGAGGGAGGGGAGAGAGGATGCACAGCATCGCTGAGCGGTAGGCCAGTGGCTGGCTTGAACGTTGACCCCTCAGATTCTATGAAAGATAGCCGAGTGTCGAATAAATGAGCCCTAAATTCAATTCCTTTCTCTAGTTACGATATACATCGTGACACACTGTTCCTACTAAGGGAAGGGGGGGAAAAGAGAGGGGGAGGAGAGGGGGGGGGTGAGGATGGAAGGGGTAAACGGCAGACAGAATGTCCCAAATGCCTGAGTACATTCTGCCGCCTCTCCGCCGGTCAACATAGACCGAACACAAACTGGGCGCCAGGTTGGCTCCTCGCCAACCGGTGGTGATGCGTCGGCACCATCCGAAGAAATGAGCAAGCTACCCGGCCAGATCCTAGGCCTAGCTTCAGAGAAGATCTTGAAGATCTGTGCCGTGCTTCCGCACTGCGTTGAGACGCCGTGTTCGCACACTGCAAGAGACCGCTGTGCTTCCGCACTGCGATGGGGGACGCCGTGCTTTCGCACTGCAAGAAGCGCCGTGCTTTCGCACTGCAAAGGACCGCCGTGCTTCCGCACTGCAATGGGGGACGCCGTGTTTGCACACTGCAAGAGACCGCCGTGCTTCCGCACTGCGATGGGGGACGCCGTGCTTCCGCACTGCGATGGGGGACGCCGTGCTTTCGCACTGCAAGAAGCGCTGTGCTTTCGCACTGCAAAAATAAGGACGCGGTGCTTTCGCACTGCAAAAGGAATGCCGTGCTTTCACACTGCCCGGGGCGCCGTGCTTCCGCACTGCCAGGAACGCCATGCTTTTGCATCGCGAAAAGGACGCCGTGCTCCCGCACTGCAGAGTTGCCGTGTTTCCACACTGCCGAGGACGCCGTGCTTCCGCACTGCAGATGAGAGTCGCGGTGCTCTCGCACTGCCAGGAGGGGCGGGTAACACAAGAAACGAGGTGAACAACACCTCAGACAGGTTCTGAGAACCTAAATAACATTGCAAGGGAAACGCCGTGCTTCCGCACTGCAATGAGTCGCCGTGCTCTCGCACTGCAAAAATAAGGACGCGGTGCTTTCGCACTGCAAAAGGAACGCCGTGCTTTCGCACTGCCCGGGGCGCCGTGCTTCCGCACTGCCAGGAACACCATGCTTTCGCATTGCAAAAAGGACGCCGTGCTCCCGCACTGCAGAGTTGCCGTGTTTCCACACTGCCGAGGACGCCGTGCTTCCGCACTGCAGATGAGAGTCGCGGTGCTCTCGCACTGCCAGGAGGGGCGGGTAACACAAGAAACGAGGTGAACAACACCTCAGACAGGTTCTGAGAACCTAAGTAGCATTGCAAGGGAAACGCCGTGCTTCCGCACTGCAATGAGTCGCCGTGCTCTCGCACTGCAAAAATAAGGATGCGGTGCTTTTGCACTGCAAAAGGAACGCCGTGCTTTCGCACTGCCCGGGGCGCCGTGCTTGCGCACTGCATGTGCCGGGCTTTCACCCTGCATGGCCGTGTTTTCACACTGCCTTGCCTCGCCGTGCTTGCGCACTGCATGTGCCGGGCTTTCGCCCTGCATGGCCGTGTTTTCACACTGTCTAGCTTCGCCGTGCTTGCGCACTGCATGTGCCGGGCTTTCGCCTGCATGGCCGTGCTTTCGCACTGCCTTGCTTCGCCATGCTTGCGCACTGCATGTGCCGGGCTTTCGCCCTGCATGGCCGTGCTCTCGCACTGCCTTGCTTCGCCGTGCTTGCGCACTGCATGTGCCGGGCTTTCGCCCTGCATGGCCGTGCTTTCGCACTGCCAAAACTTCCAGCATCAGACAGCTGGAATGAATCTCCAACACGACCAGGAACTCGTCGTGGTCTCAGCAATAGTCAGCTGAGATACAGCTCCAATAATTCCAGGAGCTCGTTGAGGAAGTAGGCTCAAGTTGCAGTCCCCATCCTCAAGAAGAAACGTGATACACAACAATGTACCACTTCACAGGAGGCAGAAGTTGATAGAGGCGAATTGGAGTCCAGGAAAATTACCAAGTGTCAGAGTGATGGATACTCTCAGTTAGTTCAGTGTATCAGCAACTTATTGTTCACAATAAAGTATGAGAGATGATAATATGATGTAGAATACTGAATTATATGGTTGACATGAAGCCACTAGTTGTGATGTTACACCACATATTTCGATTTTTTATCACAATTAAATGTGGTCGAAATGATAATTCATTTTCGATCTGACATGAGGATCTCAGCCTTCTCACTATATCACAATAATCAAATCGGAACTATAAATTCCAACCCAATATTAGTAGAGGTAATTCAGGAGAACCGACTGACTTTTTTGCTCGAGATCCCCCTCCCCCCTCTCCCCCCTCGTCCATCCCTCCTCCCCTTCCCCCCGCCTGTAGGGCGGGGGGTGTTCTAAAAATAGATTTCCCCTTCCCCCTGTCCAGTGGAGGTGAGGGGGAGAGAGTGAGAGGGAGATATATCTTTCTCTCTCTTTCTAAAAATAGATTTCCCCTTCCCCCTGTCCAGTGGAGGTGAGGGGGAGTGAGTGAGAGGGAGATATATCTTTCTCTCTCTTTCTAAAAATAGATTTCCCCTTCCCCCTGTCCAGTGGAGGTGAGGGGGAGTGAGTGAGAGGGAGATATATCTTTCTCTCTCTTTCTAAAAATAGATTTCCCCTTCCCCCTGTCCAGTGGTGGTGAGGGGGGTAAGATATCTCTCTCTCTCTCTCTCTCTCTCTCCAGGTGAGGGAAAAAAAATTTCCCTTTTAGGAGGAAAAATTCCCTCTGTCTCTACTGTCAAATTGAAGTGAATTCATATTTCTACATCTAATGCTATGGTGACAGATTGAGGTGAATTCTAAAGATGTGGGGGAAAAAATCTCTTTGAGAAATTCCTTTGGTGTCAAATTAAAGTGAATTCATATTTCTACATCTAATGCCATACTGACAAATTGAAGTGAATCCATTTCGCTCCAATGGATTGATGACAGGTTCAAGAGATCTCCTTCTTTTACTCATACCATCTCTTTCCCGCACCCTTTTCGAAAGGAGATAAGAATCAATTCTTTCTACATCTAATGCTATAGTGACAAATTGAACTGCATCCATTTCGCTCTACTATGATGACAGGCTCAATTGATTTTTATCTCTTTCCCACACCCTTTACGAAAGCGAGTAAAGGAGGGAAGAATCAAGTTCCATTTGATCGATCGTTCCTATAGTGTGAAACGATTCTCACCAGCATTACAAAAGGAAGGAATCTAGTATGGGAAGATATTAGCTCTTTAGAGTAAAGTGACAGGTGCATTCGATCGCACGCGCCTCTCATCTGCTCCGCACCCTGTGAGGTCGCTTAATAACTCCTGCAACGAAAACCGTTGCATGAAAAAAATCGATTTATGTGACAAGTGTTACTCGTTAAAGTTACTTTGCTCAACCTTCTTCAAGATTTATCGATATAGTCAAAAATGTCTAGGGTGAAAACTATAGGTCTGTACTTCTCTCTCTCACACAAGTGTTTATACAATCAATCACAGAGGTGTAGACTGAAACAACATATCGTTCACTCTCTCTCATAATATGTCAACCTTTTACAAGATTTATGCATGTATCAGATTGCTATGTGCTTATAACATTGCTTGAATGATAAGAATATAGATAAGAATCTGAAAAGGTGAATGTGATTTGAAAAGGGAAGAAATGATGCTGGGCCCACCCACATCTGTGGGAGCACGAGAAGGAGGGGCCCGAGAAGCTGGCAGCGCTTGCCTGCACAGCTGTCTGCCTCTAGCGGTAACTCTACTGAGCATGCTCACAACAAACTATAAAAGACCTGCTCACCTTATTTAAATTATCATTCACAACAGAGCAGCTGAACCATTTCTTCTGTGTGATATTCATTACAAACTTATCAACATCGTCAACAACAACAGGTAAGAATTGAAAACAATTTTTTATCAAATATGCACACATTTTATTCAACTATTCACACATACATACAATTCGTAACACATAGGTCATATGTATACAGATATAAAAATTGTTAAGCTTTAACAATTTTTATATCCGAGCAATTACCGACTTATGTGTTACTACCAACACATAATTTTTACAGTTGATGTTAAAATGTTCTATTTTTTCTCTGCTAATGCAGGAAGCAAATCTTTGAGGTAGATTTGCTTCCTGCATTCCTTATTTTAAAATTACACACCGACCGTGTTTATTGGTATGCTCCCTCGCGCTGATAATGGGGTAGGGTACATCCTCTTTCAACTCTCTCAGTGGCACCCAGGGTTTGGGTGCAGGCTGATTGATGAGTTGAACAGAGTCCATCTCCCTCCTCTCATCCTCCTCTGCCCTCTGCACTTCCTTCATCAGGGTGACAAGTGATGACTTGTTCTCCACTGCAGCACGTTTCTGTTGAAAAATATTTGATAAGTGTCTTATTTGTTTCAGATCTCTACATCAGATTATCATCGAATTCTCAGTGAGTAATATCAGTTATTGAAATATCATTGTTGCATGATTGAATACTTTTAACAATATCTAAGCAGTTCAAATAATATTCCTTAGCATCAATTCAGTCGTAATTTCCTTTACATTCCAAGCACTTCAAATAATATTTATGCATGATTGAATACTTTAAATAATATCTAAGCAGTTCAAATAATATTTCCTTAGCATCAATTCAGTTCGTAATTTCCTTTACATTCCAAGCACTTCAAATAATTTATGCATGATTGAATACTTTAAATAATATCTAATCAGTTCAAATAATATTTCCTTAGCATCAATTCAGTTCGTAATTTCCTTTACATTCCAAGCACTTCAAATAATATTTATGCATGATTGGCTACTTTTAACAATATCTAAGCAGTTCAAATAATATTTCCTTAGCATCAATTCAGTTCGTAATTTCCTTTACATTCCAAGCACTTCAAATAACATTTATGCATGATTGAATACTTTAAATAATATCTAAGCAGTTCAAATAATATTTCCTTAGCATCAATTCAGTTCGTAATTTCCTTTACATTCCAAGCACTTCAAATAATATTTATGCATGATTGAATACTTTAAATAATATCTAAGCAGTTCAAATAAATTTCCTTAGCATCAATTCAGTTCGTAATTTCCTTACATTCCAAGCACTTCAAATAATATTTATGCATGATTGAATACTTTAAATAATAATATCTAACCAGTTCAAATAATATTTCCTTAGCATCAATTCAGTTCGTAATTTCCTTTACATTCCAAGCACTTCAAATAATATTTATGCATGAGTGATTACTTTAAACAATAATTCTTTGCTATCAAATAATAATAATCAAAGACTTGTATGTGTACAGATTTTTTTTCCAATGATCGATTGTTTTATAAAAAAATCTGTACACATACAAGTTAATAATATTTGTTGAAACTGACCTTTGTTTGTGAGCAGATTGACTCCTCCTCCTCTCCCCCGCCAACCTCAGGCTCGTGCCCCAAACACCAACTTCCTCTTCATCTGCTTCTTCCTCTCATCATTTTCCTCTCCCTACATTTTCCTCTCATCACTTCTGTTTATATAGCATACGTTTCTCTCTCTGTTCCAGGCACGTGCGAGCGAGAGCGTGGTACAAGGCGAAAAAAAAAAAATTCGAATTTCTCCCCAACAACACGTGCTCCCAGATCGTTATCAGATTGTAAGTATCCCACACACGATCATTTTTCGAATAGCATCCATGTGTTAGAAGACGAAAAAAAAAAAAAAAAAATCTCGTCTAGAACTCAGCATGAGACTTCACCTGCTAGAATTTATTCTACGCCCCAATAAAACCATGATTCTAATTTTATAATTCAAATCATGTTAGATCCTTCAACATGGAAGCAAGAACCTAATTTTCATAATCTCTCACAAAAGTTAAATATTGTAGATTTGTCCATCCTTCTTCTGCTAATCGATGCAATATATCTAGCCGGTGTCCAAGAGTTCACTTAATTTATATTGATATCTCATTTTTTCTAAAGGAACAGAATGGTATTCACTTAATGATTAAAATGTCTATCTATAATGAATTGAACGCTCGAATCTGAAGACTTGTTCTCCACACCAAACACATTATCCATCTCAGTACACTAGCTTGATGTTGTATCAGCAAGACAAGATGACTACCAACAGATTACCTTGCTTAGCTTATATATTATTATGAATGTACCAAAATTTTGAGTTATTAAATGGAATTTATTCTATCTTAAGTAAGTAGTTTTCAGTTCCCATGAAGATAGTAAATTTATTCTTGTTCATTGGCAACTTAGCCAGCATTTCTAAAATCGTTATAATTATGATCAAAATCTTATTAAAGTCCTTGGTTCCCACGATCCCACTTGGAATTATCAATTCTCACGACAGCTCTAGACGCCAGAAGTATGCTGAATCAATCCCATAGTTCTAAACTTGCAAAAGGGAAATAACTTTTCTCTCCTAGTTTCCTTCTTGCTTGAACGTATCACCTTCCTTATTTACTGAGCAGAAAGAGAGTGGGCGAAGAGAAATTCACAGGCGATCGGGTAAATAATTCAAAGTGTGATGGTAAAACTGACCAGTCTGGAAGCCTCTGAAAACTAGGAAAGCGATTATTCTAATCCCAGCTGTCAGAGTGTTGACTGTTTCTTGAGATTTTCTTACAATTTCCAGTAATATGTTTTCGTTTGGGGGTACATTCTCATTCTCCCCAGGAGAATTTAATAATTGATTGTCCAAGTAAATCGGACATTTAATGTAAGAATAATATTTAGAGGTAAAGTCCCCCTTATAGAATATACTAATGGGATGAATTAGGATGACGATTGATTCCCTCTATATTTTGGATCTTCATACCCCCTTTTGGGTGAGTATTTTATTATTGTCATTGAATATAATTTATCAATTATTATGATTTATAAGTGTTCGATTTATGTATGTTAATAATATTATTTATTTCCTCATAGGAAGCGGTGAATTGTATTTATTTGATGATCTACCTAGATCATCAATTGAATACAATCCTATTAGATATTGGTAATTATTATGTTTCTAATTCTGTTGTGGATTTGTCATCAGGTTTCTGTATCGGGCTGAGAATTTCCATTGTAAAAGGGCCGGCGACTTCTTCCAACCATGGATGGAATCGTACGTCATTGAACGCTGATGAGGAGAGAACAAGACTAACTCCCTTTTGGATCTGTCGCCGCGACGCCTGAACATTCCTGGAGGACGACTGATCATCTTCACCCTTCATCCATCTCCGCCAGGGACTCCGGACATCGCGACGACAACTACAAGATGAGTACTTGATCTTTCCCCACCAGAATTCAATGTGTCCCTTAGATTTTGGTCTCTTAAAGACGT
>NW_024090332.1:0-44965 GCF_014356525.2 Nilaparvata lugens
TTTCGTTTGTATAATGTAGATAGATTAAACTCCAAAATAACATAAATCCAATAATTTTATTTAGCAAACAAGATAAGATGTGATACATATTTTATTCAACACGTCATATTAGAGCAATGCACATTTTAATATCGTCAAACTTGGAAATGCATGGGTGAATGTATTAGAACACTAACAGTTATGTTTTATACGGATTAGAATCATTATAAATAAGAATTTTTTAATGTCTAAAGGGGAATATGCTTATCATATTAATTAAAATACTGCAAGTTAAGCTGCGTTTACACCAAAGTTATCAACAAAATGTTAATAACTTAATTTATAGATTCTATTAGATTGAACATAACTTATCATACACAAGATGAGCATATGTGTTTGTCAAATTCCGTTAATCTAATAGAATCTATAAGGATTAAGTTATTAACATTTTGTTAATTAGTAACATTTTTGAGTAAACCCAGCTTAAGTTTAGTCACAACTTGAATTTAGCTTAGGCTACTACTCTATCAAACAAAAGTTAGTTGTGTTGAAAACTTAAATGTCACATTACATCCTCTAGCAAATACAATACTGTAAGTTAGTTGAGTTACAAATTTGTATGTTCATCTTACCTCTACCAGCAATAAGCACACAACAACAATATTGATAAAACCAAATCCTCCACTAGCAATAAGCACAAAGGAGTTTAAAAAATCAAATCCAACTACAGCAGAGAATAAACGAAATATCTACGGAAGCTACTCAGTGACCAATGATAGTCAAGAGCCAAATAAACCGCAGATCTTATATTCGATAACTCTGCATGAATTACAATGTTTTTGTCGGTCTGTAATCAAAAATAAAAAACCCAGCCAAGGTTGCAAGCTACATGCCTTGAAGCATTTTCGGCGAAATAAAACGTACTTCACTGCACAGTAAATAAATATCAGATTACAAAATAATATATATTTTGTAAAATTAGAAACTGTTTGTTACAAGGTTGAAATGGAATAGTTCTATGGCTGAAAATTTAAGTAGCCCAGTTTGATATGTTATGAGTGATATTATCTTGAATGAAAAAGACTAAGAAATTGTCAAAAAACCACAGATTTATGATAATTAGAAAGACCGGTTTCGGTTATTACACCATTGTCAATCTCTGATAAACTGAGATCGACAATGGTGTAATAACCGAAACCGGTCTTTCTAATTATCAATAAATCAGTGGTTTTTTGACAATTTCTTAGTCTTTTTCATTCAATATGAATAATTACCACAATATCAACTTCTCAACTACACAAAAAGTGATATTATCACACATATACAAACATACAGACCAGGCCCTAAGATAACGGAAAAATGTAACTCAAAACGCCCATAAAAACTATTCTATCATATCATGAAATGGTTATGTTCCGTAAAAGATAAATTTTAAATATGGTACAATGTTCAATCAATAAATATAGGCCTACAGTAAAACAATTATTATTGGTAACTAATTAGAATTTCTAGTATAAAAGTCGTTGAAAAATGAACAAAAACGATAATTTTTGAGCACGTTAGCTATCAAAGTAGTAAGCTAGTATGCTACATGGTATATTCAATAAATAATGTTAAAATATTCAAGAAAGTATAGCTACTACAAAAGTTTAACATTCAGAAGTTGAAAACGTTAGATGATTATTTATTTTACAAACCATTTTTCAAAAGAAAAAAACCTTTTTTTAGCCTAATTCATAATTTTTTATAGCTTTTATCTGAGTTGTAGCTTATCAAGTTAACAACCGGTATAAAGCTTTGTCCTTGATAACAAGAATATTTGAATAAATTCAGTTATATTGAAACATTTAACAGGCTACTGCTTTTACTAAGCTGTTAAAAGATAATAATTGTTCAACCAAATTAAATTTCAGCAATTTACTGTTCACGATATATTGAAACATTTAACAGGCTAATGCTTTTACTAGGTACGCTGTTAAAAGACAATACTTGTTCAACCAAATTAATTTTCACAATTTTCTGTTCACGATAAGTGGTTCGAAGCCACTTTAAACCTTAGGCCTACATCTTAATAAAATACCGCAAAAAGGAAAATCCATTTAGTACAGGAAATAAATAGTTAGAGGAGTTTTTCGACTAAACCTTTGCTGGACTGTGACGCTGCTTACATTTTATGTGCCATATTTTTTATTGACACGATTTATTCAGGGAGACCTGGCCCTGATCACAACTTTGGATATAATGAGGACTATCTAAGAATAGTATTTTTTACTTTTAATAGTAGGCCTAAGTTACGCATTATATCAATAACATGTTTATTTATTAAATGAAATAAAAACATGAATATTTTATTGTAATATAGGTAAATTTAAAATACTGACGTTTTGTTATGGTTTGTATCAAACAAATAATATAAAAAATCAGTCATTACGTAATATTAGCATAAAGTCACTACAAACGAGCCGGTATCAGATTATTGTCAAATAATACAAATTTGTTATAAGTTTTAACTTCCAATGCATGCATAGCAATGATTCAAATTGTATTGGAATCACTGTATTAATAATAAATAATTCTTGCAAACAAAAACGAGGTTAGGTTTCAGTTGAAAGAAACTGATATTTGAAATCTGAAGTCCAAGTCTTTTTTGAGAACTATGTAGAGGTCTAGAAAAGTTGAAAAAATTTCTAAATTATCTTTAAAAATGATAGTTTTGATGAAAATTATCAAATTCTGTTGGTCACACCTGATAAAATGGGGTGTGTTAAAACACTAAATCGTACATCACTTTTAGCAAAAAAAAAAAAATACATAAAAACTTAATTTATAATGTTTTAACGGCTCAATTATCGTACATAAATTTTGAATATCTATTTTTTAAACAAAAATTACCTTTAAAATAGTAGTTTGGTTCAAAACAGAAACTCTTCCAAGAAGTAAACTAACCGTGAAACTGATTAAGAAACCAAAGTAGTCTATTTCACCATTCTAAACATGATGACCGTTAAAACTGTAGAATGCAATTAATGTTCAACTTATTTTTCAGTTATTAATTAAAGTTTACATGCTGTAAACAATAAGTAGTAAACAATCATTGAACACTTGAAAAGCAAATGAAATGAAATGCCGGGACACAACTGGATAAATTGTGTTTTTGTCCGACTGCCAGACAAGTGATTTGACAGGGGTGCCAACACTCAAATATTTAGCAGAATTTCATACTTAAAATAGCTGGAGAATCAAAATCATTCATTAAAAAAAGATATTAGAAATTTGTTTTTAAATGTTGTGTAGAATAATATTAATAGAGGATTAATTTTTTCAAATCAGTATTTCAATATCATATAATTAAATAATATTGAGTAAGGACATTGAGTTTAGGACATTAGTTTAATGTAACAATTCAAGTATGTTGATTATTTTAGAACTTAAAAATATAAAACAAGAATAAAACAGAACACTAGAAAAAAGTTTGACTTTTCTTTATTATTCGACACAAAATTGTACCGCGAAAATAAAAATCATAAAGCATAGTGACTGTTTCTGGTTTCCATGGAAACGGTCAAACAAAACACAAGGTCACTGGCCACTTCAATTTTTTTTTGTTTTTACTAGAAATAGTGAAAGCACAATACTTTCAGGCTAACTAAAGCAACAAATATAGCTTCTAATATTTAATAAACAAATAATTTGTATTCAAAAATTTGTAACAACCTGATTCCATTAAGAAAAACGCACAGCAATGACCGAAGGCTGGAAACAGACTGTTACTAATGTGTCAGAACATTTCTTCCCAGGACTATCGTACTACAATAATGACGAAGATGATGAATTCATAAAGCTGGGTATGTAGTTGACACAGTTGTGAGAATAATTTCAAGTTAGGTAATGAGTTTTGATTGCATGTTGAGCGGTAATAATACACAGCTTGATATAATTGCGGAGCGGAAGTGCAATCATTCATTTGAACAATGACACTACAGCAAACAAATTTTTTTTTTAATTTTAACTATAGAACTGCATAACTTTACTAAGCTCCAAGCATTTTATTTGTTTTCATTATGAAGTTTAATATTATTTCATCATTTTTACAATTTCCAAAATTAGAAAAAAAATCGGAGAAGAGTAACTTGGTAGAGCTTACATAACAATAATAATCTAGACGCTTGTCAGCAAAGCAGTTCATAATTAATTTATTACCTATTGTTAACGGTTGGGCTCTAAGATTATGCGGAGAACTTATCCTTGAATTTTTTATAAGATCTTATAGAAGAAATTAAATTTAGGAACAATTTATTCCAGCTTTCACAATACCATACATATTATGATGTACGGTAGGTACATATATATTGTTCGATATGACGAGATCTTGTGTCAGCATTTTGTTATAAATAATAATCTTTGTCAACGGAAAATGCATTTCACTGAACCAATGTTGACAGTTTTAATTGATTGTCACTATAAATTATTCTAACATTTATATAATTACAGATACAGTAGAATAATAGAGATTGTCTTTTTATATTTCAGTCTATTCAAGAGGTTTTAGAATCCTAAGGTTTTAAGGTCTTAATGATCAATATAACTCAAAGATATAAAAATAATCCTCTGTAAATTAATGGCATATTTTTTTTTCCTTAGCTATAGAGCCCAGGGTGGGCTTTGGATTCTTTCACAACATTCCTCCAAGCATCTCTGTCATCAATCAATCTTCTCCATCTTCTATAACCCATCTTTACAAAATCATCTCTGACCTAATCCTAACATCGCATTCTTGCATTACTCCTTTTTCATTTTGAGTAAAGCTTCTCTTTGAACACTATTTATGGTATTCTGGTCTCATTCATCCTGAAAACATGGCCGAACCATCTCAGCCTTGATAACATAAATAAAATATTGTTTCTCTTAGAAATCAATTTAATTTTTCAATTTTTGCAGGTAATGAAGTAGTATCCAATCTTCCACTACAGATGTCATTATATTTCAATGTGGTTTTCTTTCCAGTATGGCTAATCACGACACTTCTTACTCTCTATTTGAAGGTATGGTAATACGGAATATTCATAAAGTAATCTATATATAAGAGAGAGTAGGGTTGTGTTTGTTCGCATCAAAACATGTCAACTTGTGGATTGCATGCCGGAAAAACGGGAATGATTTAGATCTCCAAATTTTGTGCACCCAATCAATCTCGTGCACCTGGAAGCCCGAATTTCAATTTTCCTTCTAGATTTTTTAGAATTAATGTTTAAATTTCATTAATGGTACATTCGATTTCATTAAAAAATCACCAAATCATATGATCAAAATTAAAAAAGGAACATCTGTTTCTATATTGCTTTCTACCTGAGAAACATAGTTTTGAAACTTCGTTTTCCTGATGCAATGTTTAGGCCTACACGTGGCATGGATTATTAATTTTTCAGCTAGAACAATTTTTGAGACAAAGTGCTAAATAAACTTTGTTGAAGTTCTGACACTGTGTTACTAGTAAATATTTGAAAAAAAAACACTTACTTTTGTTGGAGTATTGAGGAATGCATTTCACTCCTGAAGAGGAGCTTCATCCGCCTCAATAGATTCTAAAAATCTAGAATCTCCTCTTCAGGAGTGAAATGCATTCCTCAATACTCCAACAAAAGTAAGTGTTTTTTCAAATATTTACTAGTCACACAGTGTCAGAACTTCAACAACGTTATTATATAGTGTTTAGTCATGGAAAGCAACTTCAATGCTAAATAAACGTCTACAGTTTCATCAATGCTGTATCGGCAATATGAAAACGCATGCAGTTAATATGTCTGAATGAAGGTGTTGTTATTCACATAAAGAAATTATATTCTTCCATTTTTATTTAATTAAAATTTAAAAATTATTCGAGCACTGATAGAATGACTGACTCACTGTATAGTCAGTCGAAAATTTTAATATTGGAATGAGGGGTATATTGGCAAGCTGAGCAAAAAAATAAGGTCATATGCACCTTTTCGTTATATCTTCAAATGAAAAATGAGTTTTGTGGGTTGTCAAAACTCCCTCTGAGAGGGAAACTATTCAACTTATTCTATCTTTTAGTAAAATAACAATGATCATCCATCCATGTATCATCTCCTATACTGTAATAAAGGAAAGAACTGGATTATAAACGTAGCCTATACAGGTGTAAAGTATAGGGAAATTATGTTTGACGCATTATCACGGCAGAACTACTGGACTGATTAGCTTGAAATTTTGCATATAGATTCTTGCTTAACCGAGGGTGGTTATAGACCAATTTTAGATTCTTCAAGATTTGATTACATCAAGTTTTCGGTTTGTCAAGTTTTCAATTATTTGTCATGCTTCCAGTTTGTATGGAAGCAGCAGAAGATTTCTCTTAAAAGGGAAATTACAAGATAGTATGATTGGGGATCCTTTTCGAATGAAAAAAACAGGTTCTCCGTCACACCCAAATTTTTTCCGCCATTTTGAATCCAACTTCTTTTTTTAATTGAAAGGTGGTCATACTGATTTACTTTGAAATGCAGCATATACATTCTTAATCAACCGAGGATTCTTATAGGCCTATTTTGAATTCTTCTAGATTTCATTACGTCAAGTTTTAAGAATGACCCTTGCGAAGCACGGGTTACCTGCTAGTATTAAATATTTACACATTAAAAATACAATAAACTCAAGTATTCACAATATTAGGTTTGAGATATAGATTCAATTAAATTATTAGATCAATTTCATCTAGAGTTAACTTCATATTGTTTAATATTTTCAAAATACACCTAATTACATTAATTATTGTTAAACAAAAATCCTAATTAAATGCTGTAAACCACCCCGAAGATTTCTGCTAGGTACTGCAAATATTGACATCAGGGTAAACAGCTAGATGGAAATTCGATGAGCGCTACTATACACAAATTATTTGTCAGCCCCGGAATCGAACCCAGTACCTCCTAATTGCCGACCAGGAATGCTTACCCTTACACCAAACTGACAATCTCTGGATAGCAGCGCTTACTTTATACGAAGCCATAACGGCCAGCTGCTAATTGCAGCCGCTTAATTGAATAAAATCTAATTTCTCAGTAATTTCCATCTGTAGACTTAATTACATCTTCAACTCACAAAAATACTATGATCTTAAAATCCAATAATAAAGTTCGCTGAGGATGGAGCTAAATGCCCTGATACGTCCCCGGAAACAACAAAACATATTCAAGTAAATATTTAGAAACATGCGGGTACCTTCATAGATTAAGATACCACCAGCTCATTTGTCTTGAAACGTTGCACACTTGTCAGGGCACAGTGCCTTGAAACGAGTTTTAAACTGTCAAGTACTTATGTGAAAAGGCAAGTTCGAAACATAATTTGGATGATGAGATAATTATGAAGTAACGTCAGAGGCCCTGTAATTTGTAATATTACATTTTTCTTCTCACATTGGAATCGAATCTTCAATTCGAGATCTATGGAACTTTATAGTAAATGTCAGAGTTATCAATAGACGGACAAACTTTTTGACGGAGAATTTATTATCGTAAATGTTTGTTGCACTGTTCCATGGTGTCACCGAGGCAGGGTTAACAAATTACTAGATAAATAGTTTATTTAAATAGAATATGTATAAAAATTTAAAATAACATTTTCAAAATAAAGTTTTATTGAGAACAGATGTAGAATGTAAATTCTAAACTTGTAAATTATAATTTTGTGGTGACGTGTCTGTAATGTTGGAGGCGTTGGCTTCGTGACTTGCAACTTTGCTTTTCCTGTTCAGCCCTGCCTTCTTCTGAAAAATGGCTGGCTACAAGTGTTGTCGTGGAGTTTTGCTCTAAATCATTTTCGTTTATTAATGTTTTAAATTGAGTTTTATATAAATTTTTGTGCTGTTTTGTTCAGATTTAGCTGTTTGTATAGTCAAGCCAATAGCCACTGTGTTTCAACTGTAAACTAGATAAGTATTTTAGTTCGTAATAACTCTGAAATAATTAGGCTTAATATATATTCTCCTTGTGTATTTGTGTAAATTCATCTGAAGATTATAAGTTAATTTGCTCTGAAAACTGGATTTCTCATTCATAGGCAATAGATCCATTCACAGTTTATCAAGAATTTATTTTATTGGAGCCGACAACTATTCTTAGGTTGATAGGTGTTAAATGCTATTCCAACCGTTTAAGGAAAAATTGGTAGCACGGCAAATGTTACCCCTGTGGTGGGACCGAATTACAAAATAAATATGTCCCAAATGGTACACCATGAAATCCCTGGTTATAGAAATTATTAGTGGATAGATATCTTGATAGGTTATGAATGGTTTGTTGCTGAGTGGGAGATCGGTTCAAGAGAGATCAAGTTTTAATGAATCAGTGCATATTACAAAATGGCAAACATTAAAAATGATCTGAATCTTATAGCATTCTTAACACAAAGGTTTGATAAGCTAGATGCTAGATTTGATGAGCAAAATGCTAAGTTTAATGCTAGATTTGATGAGCAAAATGCTAGATTTGATGAGCAAAATGCTAGATTTGATGAACAAAATGCTAGATTTGATGAGCAAAATGCTAAGTTTAATGCTAGGTTTGATGATATGAAGCAAGAATGTACTAGTATAAGACTAGAGCAGGTTAGTATAAACCTTCTATTGAAAAGTGCACATGAAACATTGAAAGATGAAGATGAAGATGAAAACAAATTGAAGCAGAATGATAGTAGTGTTAAGTTACAAGATCAACTCATTCAAGTTTCTGAAAATGTAGGCCTAGTTACTGTTGTTGGAAAAGTCAACCATAGTGAGACAGTAGAATTGAGTAAAGAAGTAGGTAGGGAGTTGTCTTCACTGAAAGTCAACTATCATGAAAGTAATATTGCTACATTGAAGGTTAGGAAAACTATGAACAAAGTGAATGATTACATGAGACAGGTTTCTGTGGAGGTTAGGAACAATGTAAACAAAATGAATCTTGCTTTGAGTCAAGTTGATGAGTTCAACTTTCAACTGAAAATTGAAAAGGTGTATGCAATGCATTCTCAAGTGAACATGACTAACTTTTGTAGGCAAAACGGCTTTGTTAAAACAAATGAACCCATGAATAAAATCATGCTCTTGAAGAAAACAAAACGCAAAGTCACCATTGATGTATTAGTATTCAAAGGTTGTTTCAAGTTGCTTATTTACAAGATGATGACTGTGAGTCACATGATGAAAGGGTATTCCCCAACACACAATGATTAGGAATCCTGTGTTATGCCGGGATTCAGAATAGCATAATCGCTACACAGTGTATGGTAAGAGTCCATAATTGTGTCTTTTTTCTTTCCTGTAGCCTATTTTCTTGGCCCTTAATCCTTTCAATTTTCGATTCTTTCCTGTCTTTGTGTAATATTCAGTAAATTTCTTCTATGAAGCATATCTTAACCAATCTTGTCCATAGTCATTTAAATTTGTATTTTTTCTGAAATAATTTTGGAAGTTGAAATAGTAGCTTATTTTCCTAATCTTTAAATTGTTGATAAAACTTAACTTTTCTAAAATCTATCCATTGTAGTGTAAATAATTGTTTGCTTGTGGTATATTTTTTCATCATGTATTACATATTTTAATCATGTCTATTTTTTTTTAGGTATCATATTAGGTAATTAGGTTTTTCAGAGCAATTATGTCCCATGTTCTCATCTTTCATTGCATATTGTGCCATAAGCCATATGTAATTAGGTTATAGTTTTCTTCTGGGCTTTTAACCCATTTTGCATTTTATTTTTTCTTTGCTGTCCAATACTTTGGATTTTTGGTAGACAAGTAGGTGTGATTTTTTTAGAGGTGTGGGCGTGAACCACATACGGCTGGACTCGATTATCTGACCTACTTGTTTGCGATATAAAAACCTTATGACTGCAACAACAAATGTTTGTAAAAACTTTTGCATACTTTTGTTTTTGTGGTCCGATACTAGAGTCTGCTATCACATTGCCTTACAGACATCTAGGAACTTTCCACCCAGTCACAATAGTCAACATTTTTTCCTTCACCAGTTGTTTTTGTGGGAGTGATAGCTCACAATTATAACAAATTAGAGTCATACTTGGAATTTACAAAATTCCATAGTAGTATATTTTATTAAATATACTTCCTCATGAAAGTTCAGTACTGACATGTAGGATAGGCTCTAATTAATCTTTCTCTTCTTTGTATTGTTTTAGGGAATTTATTTACCCAGTTTTCTTTTTCTCTTGTTTGTATTTTTTAGGGAACTTATTTACCCAGTATTCATCTTGATCATCTTTGTATTATAATCTTGAAATGTTTGTACTTATTATACAGTCTTTAAATTTTAAATTATTTTAAAAAATAATTGGTTCAATTTAAAACGTTTTGTTATATTATTAATTGAAATAAGTTTTTGTAATTGATTTTTTTTTAATTTTAAAACTGTTTGTTCTATAAATTTTGATATGATTGATTATCGTTTGAAATGGATGCTGGAGTGTATGTAGAATTTTTAGTGGGGTTTGTTGATTAGAATTTTGCTGGTATGTGATTGTTTTTTGAGATGGAAACCCATTATTGCCTAAAGAAGGAATAACAGAGGTTATGACTTAGAGAGGCAGTAATGAGATAATATTTTTTGTGTTGATTACTTATGTTGATTGCCATAGATGCAGATTACTTATGAATATTGTTTGCCTTTGAAGCAAAATATTATTGATGTTTTGAATGATTTCTTGTTTAATGATTGATAGTAAAGTTTTGTCATGAAATGTAGTTTGTGTTTAGAACATTGAAGAGTCGAAATAAACTGTAGTATCCGACAAACGATGATTAACAATATTAAATAATTTGCTTTTTATACAATTTTTGAACAAAATTAAAACTAAATAATTTTGAAACCCTGAATGATAAATCATAAATGTGAAATGAACATGCTATAAATGAAATGTTATATTAAATGATAATGAAATGCAGATATATTATGAAATGATTGTGAATAGAAGACCAATTGTCTGAAATTATTGAAATATGTATTGAAATTAAATTTTGTTGTGATAATCTGATGTTTTTTTTTTTTTACAATTTTGATAATGATACAGGGTGTTATGAAAAATTATATTTCTATTTTAAAGAATGGATTAAAATTTGATATTTGAACAGTGAATAGATGAAAATGAATTTTTTTAAATTTATCATTGATATGTCCATATTTCACAATTTATGTATTGCTGACTGTATAATAAGATGTTAACAAATTTCAATTTCATAAATACTTAAAAATAATTTTCATGTGTATTAGATTGTATGGATAGCCTAATCAAGTTTTTCTTCTTAGTTTATAAGCATTTTAAGACAACAGGTACAGCACAGACATTAACATTGAAATAGTTATCATGTGAATCTCGAAATCAGCAACAAGTGAACGCCATGAAGAGTGTTAAGAACATTTGGGTGATTTTCAAACTAGTGTGACATAACTACGCCAATATCTACGCCTAAATCTACGCTGCGGCCTACACCAATAACTACGCCAATATCAACACCAATAACTACGCCAAAATCTACGCCGATGCCTGTGCTGATATCAATGCCTGCGCCAATGCCAATAGCTACATCAATGCCTGCGCCAATGCCAAAATCTGCGCCAATGCTGCACCAATGCCAATAGCTACGCCAATGCCTGCGCCAATGCTGATGCCAACACCAAAATCAACGCCGATGCCTGTGCTGATGTCAATGCCTGCGCCAATGCCAATAGCTACGCCAATGCCAAAATCTGCGCCAATGCTAATGCCAATGCCTGCGCCAATGCCAATATCAACGCCAATGCCAAAGCCGACACCAAAGCATACGCCAATAGCAATGCCAATGCTTATTGCTGACTCTGTATCTCAAACTTCAACACTACTGCATTACCTGGAGGTAATTGCCATCCATGTTCACATTCACAACTTTGAATTCAGAAGAACAGTCACAGTATCATGAAAGAATTGATTCAAAAAATCCTCTCCTAAATTATTCCTGTATGCAGAACTCTAAACCTTGAAAGCTGAAAATATCAAAAAACCAAACCTTACCTAAATTAATCCTGTATGCAGCGTCTATCTCTTTTCCAAAAAATGAATTACATTGTCATTTCAAGCGTGAAATGTACATTGTATAATTATATGATACAAAATTTATGTGACTCTGTATTGAATTTGGAATGCAGCCGTCTACTACAAACATGAAGCAATGCTAACTGAGATGTCACCTGTATCGAGTTTGATATGCATCAGTCGACTACAAGTATCAGCCCAACACTACGTGCATCCAGATCAGCCCAACACTCAACGTCATCACATTGGAGTCACACTTAACTGAAAATCATACTGAGTGCCTTAACGGACTGTTTTCCAAAATGTGCATCAATAAAATCAACCGCGTCAATAGTGAAAGAAATGAACATTTTTTGATTTATTGAAATTTTATGTGAAAATTAAATGTAACAATTCATCAATTCATTTAAAAAAAAAAATAATAATAATAAATTTTTTTATTCAACATACTAAATTTTTTTTATGCAATAAAAAATTAAATTTTTCTATCTATTAAATTTATGTGCAATTTCAAAAAACTATTCTTTACATATTAAACTTTCTGTTGAGATATTTTTCTTTAAATTAGAAAGCTAAATCAAAAGTAATATTGATATTCTATATTTTGAGATATTGTTTGGAAACATATAACAAACGCTATTGATGAATTTTTATAATAATTTTCAATATTTTTGGATGACATGTATTGTTTTTCTAGAAAAAATTGTTACTGTTCTCAAATTTAAATTTCAACAATTTTCATTAGGGTCAATGTAAATTTTTTCTTTGAATTTTCAAACAGTAAAATTTTTTTTATGTCAAGAGGGGGGTATTTGTAATATTACATTTTTCTTCTCACATTGGAATCGAATCTTCAATTCGAGATCTATGGAACTTTATAGTAAATGTCAGAGTTATCAATAGACGGACAAACTTTTTGACGGAGAATTTATTATCGTAAATGTTTGTTGCATTGTTCCATGGTGTCACCGAGGCAGGGTTAACAAATTACTAGATAAATAGTTTATTTAAATAGAATATGTATAAAAATTTAAAATAACATTTTCAAAATAAAGTTTTATTGAGAACAGATGTAGAATGTAAATTCTAAACTTGTAAATTATAATTTTGTGGTGACGTGTCTGTAATGTTGGAGGCGTTGGCTTCGTGACTTGCAACTTGTGGCTTTTCCTGTTCTTTCTTCTTCTGAAAAAATGGCTGGCTACAAGTGTTTTGTGGAGTTTTGCTCTAAATCATTTTCGTTTATTAATGTTTTAAATTGAGTTTTATATAAATTTTTGTGCTGTTTTGTTCAGATTTAGCTGTTTGTATAGTCAAGCCAATAGCCACTGTGTTTCAACTGTAAACTAGATAAGTATTTTAGTTCGTAATAACTCTGAAATAATTAGGCTTAATATATATTCTCCTTGTGTATTTGTGTAATTTCATCTGAAGATTATAAGTTAATTTGCTCTGAAAACTGGATTTCTCATTCATAGGCAATAGATCCATTCACAGTTTATCAAGAATTTATTTTATTGGAGCCGACAACTATTCTTAGGTTGATAGGTGTTAAATGCTATTCCAACCGTTTAAGGAAAAATTGGTAGCACGGCAAATTATTCAGATGTGATCAACCAAACTCTGACACCAAATCCCAGCTAGCCAGGACATACGATATTTGAATTATTATTAAGCTTGTATCAATCAGGTATAAATATTAGATACCGTAAAGTTTAGAAACAATATAAGTTATTTTTTGTTAAATAATACCATAGAGAAACAATAGCATAAGTAGATATCCCATGGGTATAGGGCGTTATTTCGCAACTTTTACTGTTATCTCAAGCTGATATTCCACGTAGTTCTTTCCTGTGATGCTCTATGACGCTGGTAGTCTCTCATATTGTACTGTTCATACACTCTTACCCGGTCAAAACAGTAGAAATCGACAATAATCGGCTTGAGATAACAGTAAAAGTTGCGACATAAACGCCCTATACCATGGGATATCAACTTACGCTATTGTTTCTCCATGATAATACCCATTGAAAATACTATTGTAATTTTCGATTTGTATTTCACTTTTGGTATACTATGTAAATTATTATAATATTAAATCAATTTTTGTTGAAGATTGGCTGCCTCTCAATGCTGTACCAAATAATAGTTTTGGTTGTGGTCACCCTGGCAGTACTAATCGAGCTATTTCGACTGTACCTAGGATATCGAGGCAACCTTTGTGAAATGGTAAGCTGTCAAATTCCCCCACAATAGCTTCAACACTCTTTCATGAGTCATACACTTTCATTGACAGATATCACATTTTATCTACTTTCAAATTCTCTCACAATAGCGTCAACAACAAATTCGTTCCTACTCGTCTCATGAGTCCTTATCAGACGTAGCCTTCTAATTGAATTCAGTATGATCTTACTTGAAGTGTAAACGTACAACCATCGTACCTATTTTTCCATTTTATTCATTAATTGTACAATATACTGTCATCATAATAATATTATGATAAGGGAGAAAAAACTAGGCTGAGCCTTTACTATTTCTCTCCCAAATTTTGATCAAAAGTTCATATTGTCCAAATGAGGTTATGAGTCACATCACTGTTTAAACACATAATTTTCGATCCAGGAAAAATAATTTGAATTTGAAAGGTTGATGAATTAAATAAAATTAATTTGTACGCCAAAGAAAAAATGTTGAAAACTTGAAAAAATAATTGACTACTTCGAGAAATTTAAAGCCATGAAATTACAATTTTTTTATTAATTAAACCTAAATTACTTTCTGTACCTATTCTATTTTCCTTGCGTACAACCCTTCAAAGCCCTAATTAATTTTTTCAACATGTTTCACTTCTCTCGTGAAAACTTTTCAGATAGGCAAAGGTAGTTCCAACACTATTTGAGTTGCTTATAGACAGGGAAAGTAGAGAGAAACAATACTAGCGGCTGGCCCGCCCCCGCACTGAACAACTAGGGATCTTCTTATCAGTCCAATACTGTAGTTATTTGTACATCTGGAGACAATATTGAATCTTTTCTCCCTGGGAGGTTAAACAATTTCCCTTGAGGGAGAAAAAGTTACTTTGATCCCGTGACGCAAGCAACATTTTCATCCAGCTAAAATACTCATGGAAACATACTATCATCTTGGATTTTCGTGGTTTTTTGCAGATCCCCGAGTTGGCCGGTTTCTTCATGTTAACCGCCATGCTACAGACCCCGTTGCAACTGTTTCTTCTAGTGGGAGGCTCAGGCCACGGAGCAGTACTGCGAGCAAGCGTGCTCGAACGCTGTGTGCAAACAGTGCAGGTCTGTGTACACGCATCTTCTATCTGCACTATACAGAGTGATTATAAAAGGACTTTAAAGCTTTGAAAGCACATAAATATTTATTGAAAACACCTACAGAATTGAGAAAGCTGTCATTTTGTTAAGGTGCGTACAGATATACGAGCCGCGAACATGAGCAATTCACTTTTAATCAGCTGACTATATCTGTATTTTTACAGAAACGGTAAGATACAGATATAAAAAGCTTGGCATCAGCTGATTAAAAGTGAATTGCTCATGTCCGCGGCGCGTAAATCTGTACGCACCTTTACAAAACCCTTCAAGTTTAAGGTGTGGGTGTTATTTTGGTTCGATGTGACAGCCGTTGGTAATGGACACAAATACCACCGATAATCGATTTCTTGCCAGCAGCATATCAGTCGTAGCTTGTGCAACCGCAACGATCCGAATGTGATCCGATTTCGGAGATCATTAAGATTGTATGGTACATGCGGAACATAAACCTTATCCTTAATGAAACCCCACAGGAAGAAATCCATCGATTTTAAATCCGGTGAACGAGGTGTTTTCTAGACAATCGCTTTCAACTTCGCTGATTTAACCATGCAGGGCCAATTGCATGGCCACCTCGCTCACCGAATTTAACACCGATGGATTTCTTCCTGTTGGGCTTCATTAAGGATAAGGTTTATGTTCCGCCTCTACCAGACAATCTTAATGACCTCCGAAATCGGATCACTGCGGTTGCACAAGTTACGCTTGATATGCTGGTACGAGTGTAGCAAGAAATCGATTATCGGTGGGATGTATGTCGCATTACCAAAGACTGTCATATCGAACCAAAATAACATCCACACCTTAAACTTGAAGTGTTTGTAACAAAATTACACCTTTCTCAAGTCTGGAGGTAATTTCAATAAATATTAATGTGCTTTCAAAGTTGTAAAGTCATTTTATAATTACCCTTTATTTATGTAAGGGCGTGATCACATGAATTCGTATTTGTGCAAGTGCAAGTCGAATCATGCATGAGCTGAAAAACAATATCTGGAGTGCCATTGAAACACTAATGCCCCGTTTCACCAACCTTGGTCAAGGCATTTGAACATGGTTAAAGTCTATCAGCTGGTCAAATCAGAAATAATTCGTTCCAACAACACCAGTTACGTTTAACCACGGTCAAACCAATGGTTAATTTTGATTGCCGCCGAACGGGCGATCAAATTATTTGAACACGGTCAAAAGACTGGCTCGATCAAATTTCTTGCTTGTTTGTAGGTTACCATTTGTTTTTTACGCAATGAAAAATTTCAAAGTTTTTAGTGCGATTGAATTTAGTTGTAGTAAGTTATTTATTAGGTTTGTTCTCGGAATCTTTTAATTATTAGTAAATTATTATAGTATAGAAAATAAAGGACGATTTTGAAAAAGATTTTCTGTTCACTGAATAATACTAATGATCACTCAGAATGTGCTGCCCGCACAAAATCCTGTTTAATTGCTTTATGATTTTATATTTTTTATGTTCAATACTTTTTCTCTAGTAATTTTTTTTTTCAAAATTTTACAGTTTTTAAATTTATGTGTAATATCCAAGTATGACTATATTTTCATTTGATTTTTTACTTATTTCATTTCATTTTTTTTTCTATTGTGAATAAAAGTATGAAGAAGGGCCCCACACCTTGGGGGTTTCATTTAGACTTTGATAGGCCCAGGAGGCCTGCCCCGAAATAATGAATATGAAGAAAAATTAGTACAGTAATTACAAAAAAAGTACAGTAATATGAATTTTTGACGGCCTGACGGTAAAGTAAAAAGAGCATTCAGCGCAAATTTCCCTCTGAATATGAGCAGCGAAACTGATATTGAGTATCATGGAGTGTTACTATATTCACTATATTACAGAATTAAATTTGGATTTTCGTTTAATAATAATTAATTATTCATTAGCATTTGAAAAATTGCAATATCTCAGTAATTTCTATCCATAAAAATCAGATGTAGCCAATAGCAAGCCAGCAAACATGTTGGCCAACTTCAGAAAAGTACAGCTACAAGAGTTGACCATGTTCAAATTTGATCGACGGAGTTTTGATCAATTCCGAAGTTGGTGGAACAGTTGTATGTTTGAACGAGTGATCAAATTTTGACTATGGTCTAATTGACCATGGCTAGGCTATATTTGATCGAGGTTGGTGAAACCGGGCATGAGCAATCTATTGACCGAGCAAAGTGAGGTCTAAGATTCAAGTCGACGGTTTGGCATTTCTCTTAATGTTTAAATGTTTATATGTTGCGCATTTACGGCGAAACGCAGTAATAGATTTGCATGAAATTTGACAGGTATGTTCCTTTTTTAATTTCGCGTCGACGTTTATACAAGGTTTTTTGAAATTTTGCATTTCAAGGATAATATAAAAGGAAAAAGGAGCCTCCTTCATACGCCAATATAAGAGTAAAAATCAGACTACAGAATTATTCATCATAAATCAGCTGACAAGTGATTACACAGATGTGTGGAGAAGCCAGTCTATTGCTGTATTTCCATAAGGTCTATAGTTTCAATCAGGTAATAATTGTGGATGAGAATACTGTGTGAGGTCTATTGTTCACAGAACTACTAATTTATTTATGAGTGATCACATTGAGGTGTATATGTGCAAGTGCTAGTAAAATCATGCATGAGCCGAAAAACAAAATCTGGAAAGTACCATTGAAACACGCTATCAATAGCTTGTGGCTAGCTGCTCACACTGAACGCACCAGCAAATGCACGCGTTCAGTGTGGGTGTTCCTATTGCTCTCTCCATATTTTGTTTCTCATCTGCACGCTTGGTCAATCATAAACAAGCGTGCACTTGCACATATATGCATCCAATGTGATCCACACACTTAGCATGTGTATAGTATGATAAAAAAGCCACGCAATACATAATTTTATATAATGTATTCGATATTTGAGTGTGGTTTCCAAAGTAGGCCCTAAAAGATCAATCAGGGAAGGAACAGTTTCGGGCTGTGCCTATTGCTTGGCCTATTCAATCATTCTATCAAAACCTTCTTCTCATCAGAAATGGGATCAGCTATTATTTTGTTTGCTAGTGGTTGTTTTTTGAGCAGCTGTGTTGATTTTAGTGGTGAACGTCATGCCTAGTCCACATGTTGGCAAACCACCCACCCATCCATTGGGCCAACATGTGGATCCGTCATTGGGCCAACATGTGGATCCGTCATTGGGCTAACATTTGGACATGGCATCATGGTTTTTATATACTGACTGAAGCAATGCTTGATGAAAATTGTCCTAGACGATCAAACCCTCCTTTATCCGCTTCAGTCATTCACTCAATCAACCAAAAATACTTCAAAGTTTCTATCAATCACCATCTAGCCTAGCCTAGCTTCAAGCGTCGAATGACTTCCTACACGGTCAATCACGCTTGAGTTAATCTATAATCATTGATTGAATCCAGCTTTTGATCAGAAAGATCAAGAGACTCCTTAAAGTATAATTTTGATCAGAAGCTTGATCAAATTGATTGAATCAATTATTAAAGATCTATCTGAAAGTAATTTTGACATTTTTTCTTTCATGATTTTAATAGCACCTACTTAACGCAATTTTCGGTAAGATTCAATACCTTTCAATATTTTTCGATGATGTTGACATTGTCTCTCCAGATGTAGAGACACATTACAAGCATGTCCAAGAATTCTTCAAGATATGTATTGAGAATGGAAATCGATGAACAAAGATAAGTGTAAGGTACTGCAAATTGAGATCACTTACCTTGGTCACAAAATAAATGAACAAGGACTGCACAAAACCGATAACAAGGCTTCAGCTATTCTTGCAGCCAAACCACCCACTACACTTCAAAAGCTAAGATCATTCTTAGGTTTGGTGAATTATTATGGACGGTTCATTCCTTTCTCTGCAGACCTTCTTCACAAGTTCTACAATCTTTTCAAAAAGGGCGTTGATTTTCAATCGACTACTGAACTTCAAGAATAATTAACAAACATAACAAAATTGGATAAATTAGTAATAATAAACTAGAAATTAATTTTGACCTTTTTTCTTTCATGATTTCTATAGCACCTACTTAGAGGCTGATGAGCTATTATATTTTTACTTGAATTGATAAGAATATTATTTGTAAAGATGAGATCCATTGGTTCAGTCTTCTGTTTTGAAGTGATTTATATTTTAAGGATGATGAATGGTTTTTCAATTTGATGTAGGTTACTAAAACCCTTTTCTAATAACTTTTTGTTTTATATTATTCATTTATAAAATGTATTTATATTATTAATTTGATTTATTGCAGGTGTGTCTACTAGCTGTGCAGTTGGTGAGTGGCTGCCAGGCGTTACGTAACGCGGCACGACATTCCGCCCAGCAGTTCCATATTGCCCGATTCAAAATGGCCGAGCTTCCAAGTCGATTGCAGTTGCGAACAAAGTCCACTTGAATGACGGAATAAGACGAAGAAAAACAAGAACCAGAAGAATAAGAAAATAAAGTTTAAGAAAGAGGATGATAAAATGAAATTGAAGAAGAAGAGGGAGAAGAAGAAAAAGAAGGGGAAGAGGAGAAAAAGAGAAAGAAGAAGAAGAAGAAGGGGAAGAGGAGAAAAGGAGAAAGAAGAAGAAGAAGAAGAAGGAGGAAAAGAAGAAGGATAAAAAGAAGATGAATAATAAATAATAATAAGAGGACGATGATGATGAAGAAAAAGAATAATAATAAGATGATGATGATGAAGAAGAAGAAGAAAATGGAAATAAATAAATAGTAAAAAATAATGATATGAAGAAAATGAAACTATTGAAAATAATTCATTCGGGCTTTGAAGGGTTGTGCATTTACTCTGTAAGTAAGATCATACTGAAGGAGAGGGAGAAAAAGAAAAAGAAGAAGAAGTAGAAGAAAAAGAGGAGGGAGAAGAAGGAGAAGAAGAAGGAGAAAAAGAAGAGGAGAATGCGGAAAAGAAGAAGAAGGAGAAGAGGAGAAAAAGAGAAAGAAGAAGAAGAGGATGGAGAAGAAGAGGATGGAGAAGAAGAGGATGGAGAAGAAGAGGATGGAGAAGAAGAAGTAGAAGAAGATGGAATTAGATAAGTAGTAGAAAAATAATGATAATTATGTGATATGAAGAAAATGAAACTATTGAAAATAATATTCATTTGGGCTTTGAATGGTTGTGCGTTTACACTGTAAGTAAGATCATACTGAATTCAATGAGAATTCTACGGCTGATAAGGACTCATGAAAAGAGAAGGAACTATAGTGAGGTCCACGTTATAATGACAGTATTTGGTCAACATTGGTGTTGCTTTCCTTGTCTATCATTCCAAAAAGCATATGGCATTATCAGAACCTATGAGAATAACATTCTCACTGAACCAGACACGTACATGTTATAATATTCTGATTTGTGCGAATCCAGCTTTAGTTTAAAAAATGGAAAGTGAAAGACGTATGGAGAAACTGAAGGAAATCAGTGGCCTACTTCTAAAGGTGCGTACAAAAACATACGCGCCGCGAACATGAGCAATTCACTTTTAATCAGCTGACTATATCTGTATTTTTACAGAAACGGTAAGATACAGATATAAAAAGCTAGGCATCAGCCGATTAAAAGTGAATTGCTCATGTTCGCGGCGCGTATATTTGTACGCACCTTGAGGGACTCAAGGGGAAGAACGCAATTAACAGAGTTCAAAAGAGAATAGAAGAAAATGTGATAAATTATGAAATACAAACTCAATAAAACTAAAAACAAATAAACGAAAACAATTTGAGGTAATCAAAGAGAAAAACTAAATGAAACAAAAGAAAACAAATTGGAGGATTCACAACACTATCAGTAGTGAAACTTTATTGCCACATTAAAAAGTTTTAAAATAGTTATGGAATGTAAAAACCAATAATCTAATATCCATTAAATGAATATATAAAATATAAATAGATACCGGGTCTAGTTCCTCATGAATCCATAATACGTTTGTACTTTTTCTGATCTTCTACCATTTGTAGGAATACTTTGTATTTCTTGCTGTGGTATCTGAAAATGAAAAAAAAAACATTGCAATAATAAATAATTTTTCTTCACTTATCAACAAAATAATTAATGTGAACGAATTTACGGTTTCTTAACTTAATATAACAATTCTTGAGAATAAATTATCGATAACCATTGACTGAATCATTTTTGTTGGCAGCAATATGTTTTGAAATGGCAAAATCTTATGTACTTTTGTACATAATCTGATGTTTTGAATTATTATGATTTAGGAACAGTAGTTTTAAAACGGAAATAAATCCTACACGAACTGAAAATAAACAATTTTTGATACTGTATTTAAGACTAATAAACATCAATATATTAATACTGTTCATTTATTTCAGTATACAGAGAGTCCCACAAAAGTTGAAACAGCCGTAGTCCATACATTCTACATGAAAATTTGCTACAATAAATGTCTCATATCGACCTTAGTTTTCAAAATCTATTGATTTTTCGATATTTTTGAAGAACGTCAATAACTAGAAAACTATCAGTAAAATACTGATTCTAAGGATATGGTTAAAAAGATGAGAAGTTTCCAATAAGATTCAGATAATTTGTTTCTTTGATTGACGTTTTTGAACTTTTTATGAGTGCTCGAAGTTGAAAAAAGTACATTCGTCGAGTTCAAAGCAAACTTTCAAATAGTTTGATCGCTCATAAAAGTTCAAAAACATCAAACAAGGAACAAATCATATGAATCTTATCGGATATTTCTTCCTCTTTCAACCATATACTTAGAATAAGTTTTTGACTGATGGTTTCTAGAGTTAGTGAGGTTTTTTCAAAAATATCTAAAAATCGATACATCTCGAAAACTCAAGTCTGTGAGATATTACTTTTAACATGAACAGGAGAAACCCATTTCTCCTTCCACAGTTTGTAGCATAGACACAGACGGAAATCCTGCGCCCAATTGGATGCGCCGTGTCATTTCGCTTCACGTTCTTGTGATGAACACATCTCCTTAACATACACAAACATACGACTTTGGAACATTGCCAGTGGAGGGGAGTGTTGGCGCGAAGCGTTACAAAGCTCTCTCACACAGACACAAAAGAAGGAGAATGCTGCTAGGTAGTGGGAGAGATTGGTAGAGGATAGAGCATCGGACCTCTCCGTCATCGAGAAAGAGCCGTGTTAAAAGTAATTTCTCATGGACTTCAAGTTTAAAGCTGATATAAGGAAAATTCTACTAGACATTTTTTGTTGCAAATTTCAAGTATAATCTATGGTTTTCGGCTGTTACACCTTTCATGAGACCAGTACTTTTCAACTTTGAATCTTTATATAGGGTTATATAAAGATACACGGTTGACTTTTTGATAGTTTATTACATTTTTGTGTATCGATTATAAAAAATGATTGATAATAAATTATTAAAATACTCACTGGTAAGTACTGGGCTGAGACTGGACCTCGTTAGCTACTGGCGCCATACCGGTCATCGCGTGGCTTACACTGGGCCAGTGGCCAGTAGCAGTGGCCGCTAGTATGGCACATCCCACTAGCATGGCGTTCTGCTGCACTGGCACAAGCAACTGGCACCGTGTGGACTGGCAGGCAAGTACGTTGGCAAGCACTTGGACGTAGAGGCTGTTGTTTGCCAATCCACCGCATGCTAGAACTGTCTCGATGTGGGCGTGGCCTGCCGATTCCATACTAGAGATTATTTGCTTCGTGCTGTACTGAAATTACACAAAACACATTGCAAAAATTGAATATTAACTACAAAAATAATGACAAAACACATTGAGATCGTATTTTATTCCACTTCGTTTACAGTGTACAAGAAAATCTCAATTTCAGGATTTCCTAATGGGGAGGCGCTTTTAAGGACACCTTTTCAAGAATCAAAATTTCAAACACACATAGGCCCGATTGCTCAAAAGCCGGTTACATTTTAACCGTGATTAATAATATTCTTCGGATCTTCTTACAGCTCATTCTTCGAGGCTCGTCAAGGCGGTTTATGATGCAATTTTGAAACACCTCGACGAGCTGAGTAGAATGAGCTGTATAACAAGAAGATCCAATCATTATGTTAAGAGTTATGTGTGTTTGAAATGTTGATCCTTGAAGTGTCCTTATAAGAGCCTCCACACTAAAAAAATCCTGAAATTAAGTGTATCCAACGGTTGATTTTAATAGAACATAATCCTTGTATAACAATGTTATCTAAAATATTGATTTTATTGGTCAGGAAGGCCTTGAAAAGTTATTAAAATGAAAAATTTGTATTTTGACTGTAGGACATGGTTTTCTATTTTTGCAAGTATTCCCCCTTCCACTATACTAAATTTCAAAATTTCAAACAGAAATTCTATATTTGGATTGTTTTTATGTGATAAATTACAATTTGAAGCAATTTTGGACATTTGTAATGATGAAGATGATTTTGAAAATGTTTTTTTTCTGTAAAAATTGAATTTCAACCTTCTTTAACCTCAAAATTGTTCCAGCAATCAGATTTTCAATTCAATTATGAGTGTAACGCTAGTTCGCCTCCATGGTGCACATTGGGTAACGCTAAATGGACTAGCAAATGATGGCGGTCAGACAAACTTATGTTCTCCTGACCGAAAACTACACAACATCTCAAAGAATTTGGAAATATACAGTGTATATCTAGGCATTTGAGACTCATTAACTATATATTTGTTGTGTATCTGCCATACGCTGAATAATAAATAAATCTGAAGAATCTTGTTCAGAATTAGTTTTGTAACTTCATATGTGATTTTTCACATTACTTCATAATACTCCAAGTTGTTAAGTTGTATAGATTAGAAGTAGGGAGTTTCCAGAATTTTCAAAAACATTAGAAAATACCCTTTTTTACTTTCCTCGCCCTATTACCATAGGTAAGGAAAGTATTGCTTTCCAAAAAAAATTAAGGTACCCTAATTTCATGTTTTCTATACGTTTCAAGGTCCCCTGAGTCCAAAAAAATGATTTTTGGGTGTTGGTCTGCGTGTGTGTATGTGTGTGTGTGTGTGTGTATGTCTGTGAACACGATAACTCCATTCCTAATTAACCGATTGACTTGAAATTTTAAACTTAAGGTCCTTATATCATGAGGATCCGACAATAAGAAATTCAATAAAATCCAATTCAAGATGGCGGAAAAAATGGCGGATAATTACTAAAAAACCACGTTTTTCTCGAAAACGGCTCTAACGATTTTCTTCAAATTTATACCATGGATAGCTATTTATAAGCCCTATCAACTGACATGGGTCTCATTTCTGGGAAAATTTCAGGAGCTCCGTAATATTCTTGAGAAAAATGGCGGATAATGACTAAAAATCCATGTTTTTCACGGTTTTATCGAAAACGGCTCTAACGATTTCCTTCAAATTTATACTATTGATAGCTATTTATAAGCCCTATCAACTGGCATAAGTCTCATTTCAGGGAAAATTTCAGGAGCTCCGTAATATTCTTGAGAAAAATGGCGGATAATGACTAAAAATCCATGTTTTTCACCGTTTTCTCGAAAACGGCTCTAACGATTTTTTTCAAATTCATACCATGGATAGATATTCATAAGCACTATCAACTGGCTTGAGTCTCATTTCTGGGAAAATTCCATGAGCTCCGTAATATTCTTGAGAAAAATGGCGGATAATGACAAAAAACCAGGTTTTTCACGATTTTCTCGAAAACGGCTTTAATGATTTTCTTCAAATTTAAACCATGGATAGCTATTCATAAGCCCTATCAAATGACATGAGTTTTTTCCTGGGAAAATTGCAGGAGCTCCGTAATATTCTTGAGAAAAATGGCGGATAATTACTAAAAAACCATGTTTTTCGCGATTTTCTCAAAAATAACTTGACCGATTTTTTTCAAATTCATACCCTGTATAGTTATTTATCAGCTCTATCAACTGGCATGAGTCTCATTTCTGGGAAACCAATGGGGGGTCCATCCCATCCTTGGGAAATGGACTTAGTAACCTCCTCCTCGTGCATGAGGTAGGTAGGTAGCGCAGTTCATAAAAATAACACATAGTCGAGATATTTCAACTGTAGAACAGCTGTTTTGACGACTTTAGAAAAATGACGACTAAAAAAATCATCGAATTTCACAATTCACACAAAGAAAAAGTACTTTGAAAACAATTATATGTACACATATACAGAAGTCTGATCGTAGTTTCAAATATGAGCAAGGAAAGTTGTGTGAGTATACCACACCAGATTTTTTAAATCTGTAGCTCAAAAACCAGACATCGTAGAATCATGCGCGACAATTCAATTTATTGGAAGCTTTATTGTCTTTAATTTTGTAAAAAATGCTCTTTCTCGAAAACCCCTAGGTTTTCGAAATAAAATAAAGTCTCAAAATTTGGTGGTTTCTAGGGGTGAAGCCGCCCTCTGGCGGCCAACAAATTTCAGACTCGAATTCAGCGCCCCAAAATAAAATATAAAACCAATGAGAAAAATTATTTCGGGGCTGTTTCCTGAAAAATGACTATTTGGCTGGACTATAAGGCTTAAAACTATGGAAGCTAACTAGATCCAAAATGAAATAACCCTGAGTTATAGTCTACTTAGGAGTTATTAGTCTACTTACAGCTAACGATTGGATAACAGCGAGGTATTGTAGAGCTAGGTCTTCCTCAGACGTTGACAGACTTAATCCACTCATCTGAAATTAATCAAAAATATGATTAATTCACCTTCAAATAGCATACAATTATGGAAATAATAGGCTTGGTAGCCCAAAACTGTTTTCGATTCAAAAACACAAAATTAATCAAGAAAAAGAAATCTAGAACTATAATATACAAGGAAGTAAAAAAAGTATAGATCAATTTATTTGATTATTATTTATTATTTGAAATACAACATACATAATGTTGTAAATACAAACCTTATTCACCTCAAGTAATATAATATAATATGTGTTGTAATTCTTGTTTCAGTACAGTTTATGATAAATAAACTGATTAATTCAGTGTTTAGCAATGTTCCCCAGAAAATCGTATAGAAAAAATTTTTTCATCTTTATACAACATGCACGATACATTATAATAAAAATTACCTAACTATTCTAATACACAGCATGAACCATTTAATGAAAATGAAAATTTCATTTCAAATTCTTTGAAAGCAAAGATGCCTGATGGGTTTCTAATAGCTTTGGGGTTTGGCCTCATGAATTAAATTACTTTCAACTCGAGATCGAAGCTAAATTAACTTTTTCTGTTTCTTTCAGTTTTTCTCTAATTTAAATTTAATGTAAAATTCTTATTTCTAATATTATTGCATCATACTTTTGAAGTAAATAAAAAATAATTGTAATGTGTTTGATCGGATAAATTGATGAATAATGCGGTTTGGCGGGCTGTAAACCTCTTTGTGCCGGTTAAATTTTAATCGTGATTTATTTCACGAGAACCAATCAGAGAAGCCGTCTTATTAAAAAGGCCTCTCTGATTGGTTCTCGTGAAATTGATCACGGATAAAATTTAACCGGCTTTTGTGCAACTGGGCCTTTGAGTTATAATATTTTCAAGTACGGTATTTCAAACTAATAAATTTAAATTATTTTGGCTTAATTATTAAACATTAATTTCTATGCAAGATAGAGCAAAATTTGAATAAAGTGCTACAGTGAGATTCACTTCAAATTGTCAGCATTCGTTACACTAGCCTAAATTATTCCCATCCAAAAATGCTGACAAGGACCGTGTGGCCTAATGGATAAGGCGTCGGACTTCGGATCCGAAGATTGCAGGTTCGAGTCCTGTCACGGTCGGAATTTTTTTGATTTCATCTTTCCCCTTAAAAGGGTGATGCTATTCATTGCAGAGCATTGTCCAACCAACTGGACTATCATACGGTAGTGTAAACTCGTTAAAATAATCTAATATATTATGTTTCATACTCAAATTTTCAATTTCCATCCTCATTTCACACTATATTTTATTCCAAACTCATTTGGTTTTACAAAATCATTTAGTTATACTCAATCTATTTAGTTATACGATCATGGAAGATTTTTATATTGCATTAAGACAGCTTCCTTGTATTTTATAATAATTTTCACCTTACAATAAAATTCAATAATGTTTAAATGAATTAGATGAATTACTTTATTTCCTTGTAGGCTATATAGGCTATATATAGGCTATAAGGAAGATCAGCTTCCTTTTATTTTATAATCATTTTCACCTTACAATAAAATTCAAAATAAATTAGATCAATTATTTTATTTCCTTCTTATCAAAACATACACTACATGAGTAAATAATTATTTATATTCGTATAAACGTTTTACTGAATTATTTAATTACAATTACAATAAGAAAATAACAATTTAAAAATGTTAAAACCAATTATTAGACACCTGGTTGCAGAAAAGTCTGTTAATTTTTAATCCCGATTAAATGGCACAAGAACCAATCAGAGAAGCCTTCCTTTCATAAAAACCTTCTCTGATCAAAATGTGAGGCTTTTCTGCAACCGAGCGGGTCTAAATGTTTAAAATGTAACAGAATGATTAATAATAGCTCAAATTGACACGTTTCAAATCGATGATGATCGAGTGAAATATTCTTCTTCATCCAGTTTCTTAACCATCGAATAAACTTTTCTGTGTAATTAATTTTGGAGTGAAAATTGGACTGATATTATACTATGGAAGGAAAAACATAGTTTCTATTAAGAAAATGATTTACCCTATTTTATGAATTTCTTTTCATAAAAATTTGGGAGAGAGACTTACAGTTTTGGGCTTATCCTGTTATTCTCTACCAATCATTGTATATGATTTGTCTGTATTATTGCTGAATGGATACCACAATAGAAATTATGATTAAATATAGTTATATATTTATTACAATGGAAATAATTGACGACATTCTAATGAATGCAACTGTTATATTTACTTATTTATACATTTATACATAGGTTACAATATCATTCTCAACTATGAATGATTGGGAAAGGAGCAACAGGCTTAAAGCCCAAAACTGCTCCTTTCCCAAATTTAGATAGAAATTGTCCAAAAATAGTTTATGTTTACACTTCACGATTTTTGTCCAATTTTGAGTCCAAAATATTTATATACTAGGAATTGAGAATTGAGGAAAGTTGAAAACCAAATTAAATAAGAATACTTGACTAAATCATCACTAATAAATGAAAAATACAGTATTAATAATTGAAAATTTTAAAACGTGAAAAGAAACTCATACTTACTCCTAAAGCAACCGCTGTCAATTAATATTCATTCTATTAAAAGAATGGATAAAATACCGAGCGATGTAAGAAAACTTACCATTCCTCTAAGGGAGGGATCAGCCAGAGGCGATCTATTTCCATGGAAATCAGGCCAAACATGCAAATCTTTAGTCAGAAATTCGACAGACGACAAGTGCCTGCTCTCAGCCATTTTCTTCAACAACTCGTTCA
The DNA here is from genome assembly GCF_014356525.2 of Nilaparvata lugens. Lineage (NCBI taxonomy): Eukaryota > Metazoa > Arthropoda > Insecta > Hemiptera > Delphacidae > Nilaparvata > Nilaparvata lugens. The sequence goes on from NW_024090332.1 coordinate 28,858, forward strand.
GGTAGTCCGTTATGTGTCTGCAAAATATCACATCTCATCAACATTTTAAAGATAAGTGATTTTGTATATATGGATAATTGAATAAACAAACAATCTTCGATATTACAATTTTCAGGGAATCAATGTTTGTAAACACCCAGAATTCTAAAAGTTATGAATTATTGATAGTTATTATGAATGATTGAGTAGATGAATCCATTTCGCTTTTTATATAGATTTTCAATACATGTTGAAAAAGGTTTTTTGATTTTCAATTTTCATTTGAATAAAAGTACTGTTCATTCCTACTTCTCTCTCTCTCTTATTTCTCTTTCTATTTCACCTTCCCCAGCCCTTCCTGGCATTACGCAATTTGCGATAAGGGTGAAGAACAATGGTACAATTGTATTTCGCTATTCTACGACTCATAGCTCGACGTTCTACTGTACGGCTGTACACCATGCCGGCTCCGTGAGCTAGCTCGAGACCCGTGCTGTCTCTACTCTTCTTCAACGAGACCGTGCCGTCTACGTGGAGACCCTTGCCGTCTCAAACGTCCACCGCTAACGACGTTATTGTGCCCTAAAAATCCATCGCTGGACAACAAAGTAAGTGCCAAATTTCCTTCCCTTCACCTACTATTTTTGTAGCAAACTTGTCACCGAAATCTTTTAGTTTTTATAGTCTTCAATATTTAACAAGTACTCTTAACAAGAAAGTGAACCTTGAAATCAATAATTAAAATTAATCCATATATTCACCAATATCTATAATGAGACTCACTTTAAACTGTCTGGATTCCTTACAAATTATATCAATGATTCTCATTCAATTAATATTGATTGTAAAAAATGATATTCCCATCGGTTGAATGGGAAACTTTTATGTTATTTGCAAGTTTCGGTATTTATTTGTGTTAAACACAGAATGCCCGGTGGATTCTCTACTGTTATACGTTCTAACCATAGAGAAACAATAGCGTAAGTAGATATTCCATGGTATGCGGCGTTTATGTCGCAACTTTTACTGCTATGTCAAGCCGATTACTGTTGATTATTGTCGGTTTTTACTGTTTTGATCGGGTAAGAGTGTATGAACGGCACAATATGAGAGACCACCAGCGTCATAAAGCTTCACGGGAAAAAACTACGTGGACTATCAGCTTGAGATAACAGTAAAAGTTGCGACATAAACGCCCTATACCATGGGATATCTACTTATGCTATCGTTTCTCTGTGGTATTAGCTTTGATAATGGGTTGGTAGGGTTCCTGATTACTCTTGACTACATTTCTATGGTTCTAACTGAGCCAACAACCGATGAAACTTTGGGGTAACCGTCCACTGGAACCGTATTCTACCGATCCGTTCGGCCGTTGGATCGGACGAATCTGCCGGCCGTTAATTCGGCCGAATATGGTAGTCCATTGGAACCGTTTACGTCAGTCTAGTTACCATATTATTGAATTAACTACTATCATAGCCACCAACATTTTTTATAATAAAGAATGATTATATTGAAATTTTGAAAATTTAATAAACAAATATCCACTAAATTAGTTATTCATTACTAAGCAATCTTCGTTCACAGATTCCTTTGAACAGCACAACGATGATATCTTTTGTCTCGCATATCCCACAATGGAACATGCTCTTGAACCAAACTCATCAACTTTTCATAGTCCATTGTTACAACTTTATAAAACAGAACAACTTCATAAAACAAAACAAACAAGACTGTGAAAAAATGTTAGGTTAGGAACACTTTTTTGTTTCAGCTTGACTAGTTAGTTCGGCCGGATAGAGCCGGAAAATTTCATTCAATTCGGATCGAAATTTGATCAGCCGGAGAACAACTTCATAAAACATAACAAACAAGACTGTGAAAAATTTTTAGGTTAGGAACACTTTGTTGTCTCAGCTCGACTAGTTACTTCGGCCGGATAGAGCCGGAAAATCCCATTCAATTCGGATCGAAAAATTGATCAGCCGGAGACGACCGTGCACGGTCGTATGAACCTGTTGCAATGGACGAGCATCTATTCATTTCTTTGTTGGGAGATCGTTCGGTAGTTTTCGGCCGATGCTAGTTCGGACGAAAACGGTTCTAGTGGACAGCCCACCTTGAGCATTGAAACGTGAGTGTTTTTATCAATAAAACAATTTCAGTAGAAAAGGGACATTAAGTATTTTTTATATTTTGTAATGAATTTTCATCCATTGCTATAAATTTTATTAATGTCAAACCAAAGCAAGTCTATTGAATCAGTTTGTTTCATGATTGGGCAACTAGAATTTGTGTGTACTAGATGATGCGATTTACCGACACATTGTCCTCGGTTCGAATGTGGCTGGAGGCGGGATGCTTGTCGACGAGATGGTCGATCAGTTTGCCGGTGGCACTCTGCCCGCCTTCCAGCAGCCACAGGTGGGGCTCAAGGCCCAGCACCGCCCCCGGGTAAGGCCCCCACACACCCGACACAAACACCCTCGAGCCACCAACCGCCATCAGGCAAGTGGAGGTGCCACAGATCAAACCTGCAACCAAACAAATTAATACTGTGTTGAGGTGTGATCACATTGAACGCTTATAGTTGAAACTACAAAATTGGTTATGCATGAACAAGCGTGCAAATGAGAAACAAAATCTGGAAAAAGCAATAGTAACACACACTGAACGCTTGATGGTTGAGTTCAGTGTGAGCAGCTTCATGCAAAAGTCACAACGTGTTTCAATAACATTTATCAAATTTTGTTTTTCTGAAGTGCCCTTCTCCTACTAAGTCTTCAGCTATATCGAATGATAGTTTAAATATAATAATCTTACTTATAGCACTTTGTGTCTGACTCCAATTCGCAGACAAAGTCCAGTAACAAACTGTACTTTTTGAGAGTAGTATCTTGTTCACTTATGTCGTTTTATATTTTTGTGAATATTTTGTATTAGTAGTTCTGTGAACAGTAGACCTCGCGCAGTTATAAACCACAGCCTCCTTTTATACTGTCCATCAGAGTAAATCCTGTCTGTATGTCGAGTCGGCGAGATATCGGTGTGAAAACGGCTAATGGGTGTTGGGGTTGGTGTATCAAAAATGCTAACATCAAAAGCTAATCTCCTTCATTTGACATACTGGCAACAGGACAGCCCGAGTTCAAAGCAGAGGAAGGTCGAGAACAATACTATGTTATTATGGTTATTAATAGCATGCGTTATTGCATGCAATCAATAGTTCATTATTAATAGTGCATAAAAATTGCATTCAATGAGGCATGCGATTAATAGTCCACACAGCAGCTGATTTTTCACCAAGTTACATTGAGATATTTCGAAGTGAAAAGTGTAAATTTGAAGTATTGTGCTCACTATAACCTTATTGTCCGGTTTTCCGTTAGGGAACTTTGGACTATATACGGACTATATAACTACCCTTGGGTCTCCCCACCATTCAAAGCCATATGCTAATAATAATTGAGATATTGAATTGCATGCGTCATGGTTTGCAATTTATAATCCACTCGACAACTGATTTATGATGAATAATTCTATAGTCAGATTTCTACTCTAATATTGGCACATGAAGGAGGCTCCTTTTCCTTTTATATTATCCTTGAAATTCAAAATTTCCAAAAACCTTGTATATACGTCGACGTGCAATTTAAAAAGGAACATGCCTGTCAAATTTCATGAAAATCTATTACTGCGTTTCGCCGTAAATGCGCAACATATAAACATTTAAACATAAAGAGAAATGCAAAAAAACAGTCGACTTGAATCTTAGACCTCACTTCGCTCGGTCAATTAATTTCGAGTGAATAAATTTAATTTGATGTGCACTTGTACATATAGGCAAACGCATTCAATACGATCACACTTAGGGTGGCCACTAACGACAGGAAAAGTATGTCAAGCATGTGTGAACGAACATGTCTTTGAACAAAAAAAGACATCTATGCTAAAGGCTTCGAACGAAAAATAGCTGTTTGACAGCAGATTTTAAGATTTAATAGATTATCACAATTAAAAATTACAGATCATAATGATAAAAAAATAATTTAACTTCAAATAGAGCAGCAAATGAAAAGAAAAAATACAAAAATCGAAGATATAAGAACCTAACCTCAAAAATTTTTGTACTACTACTAAGCCTTTTGCTGAGATGATATAACAATGTCGGATCAGACATTTTTTTGTCTTCAGACAAACGTGCCGCAGCCATTCCCAAGACACCAGCATGTGCATCTATAATGGAGGTGGCCACACACGTTCCCACCTTCAGACCAAAATCTGCCGCTGCACTTTCAGTTAGGCCTTGTCCACAGGGAATACCTGGTGCTTGCATCACTGATCCTGCAAAATACCAATAATATTAGATTGATTTTGTGAATATATTAGATTTCAATGAAATATTAAATTGAACAATTACATACACGATATGTATTACTATCATCAATTCATTTTTTATTAAATTGAAAATGTTTTTTTTTATTTTGATAATGTACTTATTGTACAGGGTGAGTCATATTGAACTTTCCTGTTTTGGAAGGGCGTTGCATGAAGAAGGAAAGGAAGAGAAGGGTGGGGATGGTGTCATTAGACGCGCCATGACATGTAGTTTTAGTGTGAGCAATGGCTTGATCGGGATAACATCGTGCGTTCATCGTGCGGCTCCGCCATTTTAAATTTGTTTGTGTGTCTAAGCACGGAGTAAAGAACACTAATTGTTACTTATTCTGTGATCTAAGTCTCTAACTGTTAATTCTTGAACTACCTGAATCTTGTATGGGTGAAATTTAAGATCTCTAAGCAGTATTCTGCAGACACTACTGAAATATAATCCTAGTGAAGCGGCATGTTTCCGAACAGAACGCAGAGGGGATTGTTGAATTGAAGCCCGCACTCTATCCACGTTTTCCGCTGACGTTGACGTCCTAATTCGGCCTTGTGGTCTTTTTTTGATGCTGATGATGTTACTCTAAAATTTGATACCAAATTTCTGATTGTTGGTCCAATGGCAATGGGATCAAGTCGGCCAATAGCAAAATGTAAACGGAACGCACGCTGTGTTGTGATCACGGAGCCGCCATTTTTAATAAACTCTTCAACTACGAACGCACGATGTTGTCCCGACCAAGACATTGCTCACACTAAAACTGCATGTCATGGCGCGTCTAATCACACCATCCCCACCCTTCTGCTCCTTCCCTTCTTCGTGCAACACCCTTCCAAAACAGGAAAGTTCAATATGACCCACCCTATATAAATGAATGAAGAATGTATACTGTATGTATTGAGCATGCTAAATAACAAATAGCATTGTCAGAAAAGTCACAAAAGTCTGGTAAAAGGTTTAAAAGTAAGATGTATTTAGGTAACTTACCAATTTTAGAGCAGCCATCTTCTAACAAATCGTCCAAACCAATGGACTCCATGAAAGATTTATCCCAAGAGTTTGAGACACCATCGTAAGCCCACTTACATGTAACTGTGCAGATTGACCTGTAATGAAAATAATTTTATTTGAAAAAAATTCACATGGAAAACTTATTTTTATAAACTTGATTACAAATAGATTTACAAATACGTTTTCAAACATGAGATGAAATGAAGGATATTGTATATTTCACATAAAAACCAAGTACACCTTATTATCAATGATTCATTAATCACATCTTTAAATATTCTGTCAATACTATACTCAATTGTAACAGGTCCAGGGCCCAATTGTCCAGGGGGTGCTCCTGAAGACAGTGTTTTTCTTTGACGTCTCTTCCTTGCACTATTGTACTTTCTGTGTTTATTATTGATTGTGACGTTCCAATGTTGTGAAGCTTGTCTTTTATATGCAACTACTTGAATAAATTGAATTTGATTGATTGATTAATCTGGGTTTTCGTTTGTGCGAAAAAGCAGTCGTCTACCACGACAGGGTGAGAATCTCAGATTGGGTAGATTTCAATTTGTCTAAATAACCTAAAAGATTATGTTCAATCCTATTATATTAAGCGAGCAATTTCTGTATTTTTATATATGGTTATTTATATTTATATCTGGTTATTTATATTTATATCTGGTTATTTATGTTCAACGGATCTCGAAAACGGCTCTAACGATTTTCATGAAATTTGGAACATAGTAGGTTTATCATATAAAAATTCGATTGCACTAGGTCTCATCCTTGAGAAAACTCGTTGAACGACATTAAAAGGATAATTCATCCTTGGCTGAAACAGCTGTGGATAGTAAAAAAGTGAGTGAGCGAGTGAGTATGTGAAAAATCAAAATATCGCATCTCCGAAATTCATAAGATGTCATATTTTATAGCCAGTTGTGAAATATAAACACGATCATTTTAGAGAATAATTGTGTTCTGTTTATCAATAAAAATAAAAATAACGGCGAAGCTCGGTGCCCCGATATTTATGTTTTAACGGGGAAGGTTGAGTTTATACTTTTAAATGGCAATATGTAGATATAATTAGAAATGTTTTGATTCTTGAATAATAGACACAAAAAAAAGAAAAGCTATTTGATCAGCTGTTTCAGCACACTTAAAATTTGGGCAATATGAATGTCAACAATGCTTGTCGTCGTCAACTGCGGAAGTTTACGCACAAACGAAGATGCACCTTTACTAGAATATTCAACAATTTCAAGCTAAATTTTCCAAATCTTAAAATAATCTATTTCGTGAAATGAGCAAACCAATAGTTAATTTGTTGATTATGATGCCCACATAAGCTCTAGGCTTGTGCGTGGGTAATAAGACGGATGATGATGATGAGAGATGAGTGGAACTACAGCATACGTGGTTCGAACCCCAGGGAAGCGATTTTCAAACTCATAAACGGTATTTAGAGGAGTATACTCTTGAAGTGGTCACCATTACAAAGGGAATAGCAGGTGCATGGAGCTTAACTCATGTTATCGATAGCTTATCAGCGCGACCACGAAACCAAATCGCTTCCTAAATCAGGCGCTGACTTAGAAGGTGAGTCTCATTATAGTTTTTCTATTTCCTTAACCTCTTACCTAGCATCAGAGCCGGTCGCTTTCCACGTTAGAAAATCGGCCAGATCGAAAAAATAGCCCGCCTTGTTCCAGCAGTTGTCTCGCAGATTGTTCTTCAGCCAGAGCAGTTTGGGCAGTTGCATTTCGAGCGACATCTTGCCACCCACATAGGACAGCAGTTTGTGCTCTGTTTTGTTGATTAGGTTCACCTCTGTGCTCGCTCTGTGGTCCAGCCATAGGATCACGTTTTGCTCCGACTCTCCTGTTATTGAACAGAGAGAATATGGTCAGAAAATAGGTTTACCTGGAAAACAGGGTTTTACCTGTTGTCGCCATGAATAAATAATAAAATAAAAAATACACTGCCTATGCAGCTGATCTATGCAGTTGTCTATGTAAATGTATCTTTTGTCTTGTATTGGGAATTGAATAAATTTGGACTTTCAAGATCAGGGTTCAAGTTTAAGGATGACTACAACTTATTTTAGACATTGATCAAGTTTTCAGGATCAATTTGAAGGCTTTAACCTGTTCAATTTTGAATTATAACTGTCACTGTCACCTGTTGCTTCAAGTCTTAAGATACTACAGTGAATATAAATAGAAATAAAAATGACAGTACCTTTTTTCTGAATTATTTTATCACAACATGTTTCAACATGTTACTGAAGGGTACTGAGATTTTTATTTCTATTTATACTAGTAGTTCTGTGAACAGTAGACCTCACGCAGTATTCGCATCCACAAGTACCTGATGTCACTTGTTTTGTTAACAAACTCAGTTCACGTTTCAATTTGATTTCCATATGATATAATTCATCCAGTTCCGTGATAATCTTTCTATGGAAATTAATTTTTTACAATCAAAAATATTATAATTTCTCCAGCATTATTTAGTTTATTTGGTTATTTTTAATCACCTATTAACTTAAGTTTTTTTCCGAATTTGAGAGTATTGATACTAATGGGCATGCATAATAATACCATCACTGCAAAACAAAATATTGAAACAAGAGACCTTAAAGCTGCGATTAGACCAAAGTTAACAAAATGTTAATAACTCAATCCTTATAGATTACATTAGATTGAACAAAACTTATCATACACATGATGAAGATGTGTGTTTGTCAACTTCCGTTCAATCCAATAGAATTTATATAAGGATCAAGTTATTAACATTTTTTTAATAACTTTGGTGTAAACCCAGCTTAAAAATGCATACCTCTTTAAGGTCTTTGATTGAAACTATAGACCTTATACAAATTACAGTAATAGACTGGCTTCTCCACACATCTTTGTAATCACTTGTCAGCTGATTTATGATGAATAATTCTATAGTTTGATTTTTACTCTAATATTGGCGTATGAAGGAGGCTCCTTTTTCCTTTTATATTATCCTTGAGATGCAAAATTTTCAAAAACCTTGTATATACGTCAACGCGCAATTAAAAAAGGAACATACCTGTCAAATTTCATGAAAATCTATTACCGCGTTTCGCCGTAAATGCGCAACATATAAACATTTAAACATCAAGAGAAATGCCAAACCGTCGACTTGAATCTTAGACCTCACTTCGTTCGGTCAATTACAAGTAGCCCTAAACAGAAAAGAGACAATACTACAGTGACTTTGAATACTGAATGACTTTTAATACTACAGTGACTTAGGGCCGGTTTCCGAGCTCGTGATTAAGCTAAGTTCTAGACTTTAAACAGCTGGAGTCAGAAAATTGGCTTTCCGAAACGGGGCATAGTCGCAGTTTTTATGATAATCTTTATTTTCTCATTTCTATAATTGGAAACGTTTTTCCTCGACGAAGTGAAACATTCCTAAATAATTCAAAATAGCTGAAACTTTACACTATTTTCTCTTTATTTTATTTTGTGTTCAATTTTCTAGTTTTCCGAAATTTAATTTAAACGTGGACTGCGACTACGCCCCGTTTCGGAAAGCCAATTTTCTGACTCCAGCTGTTTAAAGTCTAGAACTTAGCTGAATAGCGAGCTCGGAAACCGGCCCTAAGGCCTGCCGCAAAGTGGACCCACGCTAATCCATGCCACTCCAACCCACGCCGTGGGATGTTTTGTAAACCATTGCTATAGAATTATTCATAATCAATCAGCTTACAGGTGGATTATTCATTGCATGTATTACACAGATGTCTGGAGAAGCCTAGCAATGGTTTACAAAACATCCCACGGCGTGGGTTGAAGTGGCGTGGATTAGCGTGGGTCTACTTTGCGGCGGGCCTAAATAGCCTCTGTACAGAATACATGACAGTGTATTATATTGAAGTAGAACTTCATATCATTCAAATTGCCTATTAAATTATATTGATTTAGCGGATGACAAATACACAACACATATAATATCACAACAATTTTTAACATACTGTAAATGGAAAATCCATAAATAAAACAATTAAAATCATCTAAGTCAATTATAAATTATTAAATTATATGAAAAACAGATGAGAATGCTTACCATGAGGACTAACAGAGAGCGGCTGAACTTGTCTATCCAGTACGACCAGTGAACAGGTGGCATCGAAAGCAATGCCTTTGACCAACTCCTTGTCAACAGAGCTCGTCACTTCCTGATACAAAACAAACAAAAAGCCACATCAATCACTAGAATAATTAAATAAAAAACAAACAAAAAGCCACATAAATCACTAGAATAATTTAATACAAAACAAAACAAAAAGCCACATTAATCACTGGAGTAAGTACCTATACAGGTTTACAAAGGAAATACATGATATATAGGGATAATTACTCACAAAAAATAATATGTCGTTTTAAAACAGCACGAAGAATATCATTGGTTCGTATGGGAGTGTTCACACAAACATTTTCATTCTGTTATTCTTATAAAAAGCGAAGGTATTTCTTACCTGCGCGGCAGAAATTAATCAGAAAGCAAAGCTTCAAGTTGATTAGTTTGTAAGTACAGTAGTGTCATGAAATTAACTCACATTATAGTCCATATAAAACAACCTCCGACGAGTTTTAAGGCCTTTTCAATAAAGTTTTATAACTATTTACCACCAAATATTCGAGGTTTGACGCTCAGGGAATTTAAACAAAGAATTAATCATTTTTTTATAAAAAATTGTTTTTATAGTGTAGATGAATATTTAAATGTCAACATCGAGTCTAGATTTTTAGGTGATTGCTTATGTGATCTATGATTTCTAATATAGTTTGTAATATTGATGTGGCCGATAAAAATTGTAAAGTGTTTGTCTGTGGCAATAAATTGATATGACTTGGAGGGATATGCGGAGTAGAGAAATGGATGGTGATCAGTCAATTACAGTGATGAATGGAATCATAGGAAGAAGCGCAGTTGCCAAGTTGTCGATCAGACTCAGAGGATGCAGTGCTTTCAGAGAGGAGACTACGTGTGCGTATCATGAGCTGTTGAACACTCACTCAAGACAACAGAGCGATTTCCGCTTTAGTACGGCAACATCGCCGCCGCTGTATCCCTAATTTTCTCTGCTCTGCATATCCCTCAATGTCGAAGGTTGTTTTAATGTGTTAAGCCCCGTACACACACATCGATTTTCGTTCGTACGGTATTTTGACATCCTTATAAATTCTATTAGATTAAACAGATTTTTTCAAACAGGGATGTTTGTCAAGTTTAATCTGATAGAGTTCATATGGACGGCAAAATATCGTACAAACAAAAATCGATGTGTGTGTGTGTGTGTGTGTGTGTGGTGTGTGTGTGTGTGTGTGTGGTGTGTGTGTGTGTGTGTGTGTGTGTGTGTGTGTGTGTGTGTGTGTGTGGTGTGTGTGTGTGTGTGTGGGACTTTAGTCCAGCCACTAACGTTACGTTTCGGCGGACATTTCCTGATGTACAGCGAAAACCTGAAACATCATTGCCAGTCAATTCCGACGCAGATGTGCAATAGTTTATGTGCTTTTACAGGTCAAGTCAGCTGTTATAGTTAACTGATCAGTTCAGGGATCAAATTATGAGTCCGGGACCCTGCCATGATAGTAATCATGCCAGTCAATTCCGACGCAGATGTGCAATAGTTTATGTGCTTTTACAGGTCAAGTCAGCTGTTATAGTTAACTGATCAGTTCAGGGATCAAATTATGAGTCCGGGACCCTGCCATGATAGTAATCATACCAGTCAAATTTGGCATGATCATGCAAGATTGGGTTCTGGCCGCGACGCCTCTCGTTAACGTCACACCTCCAAGTGGGCACCTGCTTTTCGCATATCCTGTAAGGTGTGACACGCGAGCTACTACCCATCGGCACTCCCTAGTCAGTAGGCTAGTATCACACATGAGTTTAGTCTACTGAATTGCAGTGGCACCACCTCAATTGTCCTTGCACCTCGGTCGGGGCACTGCGCAGTTCCGGCGGTACGTGGGCCTGGTCGGGGCCAGGACGTATCCTCTAACTCGTCTACAGGCCAGGAAAATACTCGTCGTTCCCAACTGTATAGTCTCCAAGGTGGGCACTTGCACGTCAACCACACAGGCGCCCAAAAGGGGACGCTAGCGTTTCGAAAGAAGCACCAGTGAGAGGGTTTTTTCAACACGCTAGGTGCTACTTCCAGAGACGGAGGCGCTACCCAACTCCCACTGTCTGGGTTGAACCACGCGCTGAAAAGCATATAGTAATTTCGTATGCCTGCTACTTCCAGAGACGGGTGTACCCTGATTCCCATAGTTTGGTCTCTAACTGACTTACCCCAAAACTCCACCGAACATCCATCACTGCGTCCAGAGACGGAGAATTCAGGTGACTCGGTCGAACCATGAACCTCCCTTCACCCAGTCGTACACCCATAAGAGAGACTACTTTCAGGGACGGAGTCACACAGTCATCACGTATGTTATTCCCTACAGGAGTGGGATGAGGTAGGCCTAACTCTTTTTGGGGTGGCTGCTCCTTTACAACACGAATAACCACTTTGTGGTTATTATTTCTTCTGAAATGACACTGCCGATCTGGAAACCCCAGTCCTGGCAACAAGTATCAATAAAACAAAATAAAACTTGTAGCACCCTTTATTTATTAAAAAACTTAAAATCGAACTTAAATTTCAAGTTTTTTAATAAATTAAGGGTGCTACAAGTTTTATTTTGTTTTATTAATTTAAAAGCAGCCCATTTCAATAAGTGTTTTATAACAAGTATCAAGTAAGTAAGTAAGTATGGTTCCCCCTGGTTGGCGGTTTTTCCCTTCACCATGAGAACCAGCACCCGCGGCACCAGTACTTCCTGAGACGGGGTGAGGAACGAATTCCAAAGTAGCTCTGAAGAGTTCCCTAGAAGCTCAAGCTCCAGCCTGATCTCTCAGGGACCGATCATGCAAGGCTGACAATAACACTGGCTACACACTGATGTCGCAAGACACGCGTCTTAAGACGCATGTCGTGTCTCATCAAATTTCATGAGACTTGCATGTCTTATGATGCATGTCTCATGTCTCATGATTTTCGGTTATTACAAAGCTGTATTACAGACTGAGCATGAGCAGGACAAAGAGTGCTCAGTGCTGGCAGTAGACAGTGGCTGGAGCGCATGCTCAGAGTGATGTCTCGCGCGACGTGTCGCATGGAACAGCTGTCGCAAGCAGTGAGTAAGCTCTGATTTTACAACACAGGTTGGTTTCATATGCGACATGCCTCGGACATGAGATTTGTCGTAGACATCATGTCTACGACACCAGTGTGTAACCCGCCTAAGTTTGAACATGTGGACCAGGCTTAAGTCTAGAAATATTTTCAGCAATGCTCTACTCACTTTGACAACCTGTGCACAAGCCCGCCATATGTTGTCGGATGACTGATGAAACAGCTGAGTAGCAGGTGGATTGTAGGTAGCGATCGGAGCATGCGCAATACGCACAATGTGTCCGTTGGCACAGTCGACGAGCGCCGCACGAGCGCTTCCCGTGCCCACGTCTACCCCCACCACAAATGCGGCCGCCATTTTGGGTCTGAAATGCGCCACACACAAAATATGTAATCTCAATTATGAAAATATGTAATTAGTCATTGAAAAATACATTTTTAGTAAAAAATGACATAGCCTACGGTACCTAGTAATGTTTTCACTCAAAGTGTTGTATAGGTTACATGTAAATAAAAGTTGAACAATAAAAAAAACTTACAGTTAGCACTACGATAAGACAGGTACAATTATTTTAAAGATAAAGAAGTATTAATAAAGTGTACCGTACAAGAAAATAAAGAGCAGCTCCAAATTGATAACTGTACCGTCAGTTTTTACTCTACAAATTCAAATCACAACGAAACAACTTAAATCACAATGAATTATTTTATATTACTTTGGATTCTCGCATTAATATGAATCATATTATAAACTAATGACACTTTTCATTTACAGTGATGGATGACAAATATCACAAATTCAATAGCGCTGCAAACTGAAACGTTTTAGCGGTTTTTAGGTCAAAACAACATAATTCTAGAACAGAAATATGCTAACCAAAGTGGAATTTCTGTCTTATCAATATTATGGGATTGTGGGTCACTCAACAGATAACAGATAATCGAGAATCAACTAAAGCCTTTCGCCGATGTGACCTTGTAAATTGCTTTAATCAATGCACTGCTTCAAGTGCTAATCCAACTTCAATAAACACTGCAATTAAATTGGAGAATGCGGAAACTTATGATTTGGAGGTTGCATAAATCAGAACTCTATACAATAAGCAGAAAATTATCAAGATTTATCGTTAATAATGCTTAAAATGATTATAAACTTACCTTTTTTGAAACACCGTATGTTTTCAAGCACTTGAAACAAACATGGTTTAAATCGTCAAACCGCCTTTTAAACTTATTATTTCAAGATGATAAAATAAACTATCAACTTAGTATTAAATTACTATTGTAAATTATAATCATTTTCACTATTTCAGACCAACAAAACACTGTTCACTGAAAGGCATCATTTTTGAGCGACTGAACAACTTTTGAGGTTATGTTTGCCATTGCCTTCTCTCAATCATTCTCTCTCTCTTTCGTCTCGACCAATAGCATTGCTTGGCAGTATCGCCTATGCTTGTCATTTGTATTTGAAACGATTGAAGCACTTTTTAATAAGAAGGAAGAAGAAACAATTATTTTGAAAATAATATTTAAATTTACAAACATAAGTAATTGATAAAATGGAAAATGAAAATAATAGATAAAATTTCAGTATGTAATGGATTAATAGTAAGAAATACTGTATATAATTTTAACACAATATTGAATTTAATACAATCTATTTTTGTCAAAGTATAGCTTGAAAATTATATACCGTATAATAAATTGTAGAGAAAATATAATCAAATGTAATAGACCCTTAGAAAAATGGAAGAAATCGAATTGGAAAAACCCAATCAACCCATTTTAGAAAAATTATAGAAAACAATTCAATGGGCTATGAAATAAAAAATTACAAACAAAAGATTTAAACATTTATTTGATGAGTAATGCCTTATAGTAATTATGATAATAACAAAAATAAACAAAAGGAGTTCTCTTAGTTTCAACAAAACTAAACGAATAACGGTATACATTAAATTGAAACATGGGCTAATAAAGAAACTTTGGAATACACCGTTGCTGTAATAGGCTAATACTCAACACTGTAATCTTAGTACTAAATAAAACTATACAACAGAATTGATAACAGAAAAATATCTCAACAGACTTGAGTGTTACCACACTCAAAAATTGCAAACAATTTCAAAAAGAAAATACCCATTATAAGCGTGTATTCTCCCACAAAATCTTCTAAAAAAATTAAATGAAACAACTTGAAATTGTCACACAATCACTTATTTATAAGTAAAATGGAGAAACTAGTTTCGGTTGTAACACCATTATCATCAATCTATAGTAAACACTACATGAGGTTCATGAAATTTTACTGTAGGAGTTACGGTGTAACAACCGAGACTGGTATTTCCATTATTTTATCCGATTATTAACTCGTGACAATTTCATGCGGTTTTATTTAATATGGATATTACAACCCTCACCATTACCATAACAACAGTATCAAATATGATTAATTATTATAGATATTCCAAATGCTCATCAATTGGAGATAATTTAGATATCGAGAATGGTAAAACTATTCTTGAATACAAATGAAAATAAAAAAAAACACGTATTGAAATGGGCTGCTTTTAAATTAATAAAACAAGATAAAACTTGTAGCACCCTTTATTTATTAAAAAACTTAAAATAGTTGAACAACTCCTGTATATACTCCTTTATATTTAGTCAAGTTCCCTTGAATTCAAGTTTTATGAAGAGTAGAATGTTAAGCTGCATTTACATTGGTCAAGTTTCCTTTAATTCAAAGTTTTTAAAGTTTGGGTTGAATGGACGATTTTAAAAACTTGAAGTCAAGTTTATTTGAATTCAAATTTTCATAACCTCAAAAGCAATATAATCATAAATTATATGCTTCCTTCTTACTTTTCGTGCTTTCTTCTGCATTATAGTTAGTTGTTTTTATACATTCTGCATTGACTGACAACAGTTTATTTTTATAATTTTCCCATTTTTAGGTTGAATTTTAGATTCAAATGCAAAGATTGAAATGAATCCAAAAGTCAGACATGTCTGCTTCAATCAACAAAACTTGAAGAAGGGCCTATATTGGATTCAGGTTCCTGTTATTGTAAACTTGACAAAGTTTACAAAATACATTCATTTTACATAAACGTCAAGAAAACTTGAATTCAAGGAAACTTGACTGATGTAAACGCTCCTTAAGATTTTAGCAAACTTGAAGTCAAGTTTACTTGAATCCAAGTTTTTATAACCTCAAAAGTATCACAAGATACTCCCATTTTCCCAAAACAGTCGCAGGAATAGAGCTTAAAAGCTAGAAGGAATAGAGCTTGATAGAAGTTACCGCAAAATAATATAGTAAAAGGTAACAATAATTAGTCCTTAAAATATCACTGATTCCTATAATAAGTGCTTAGTGAGACAGCTATACACAGCTATAATATCTATAGTAATAATGATAGTTATATTTATTTGGTCCAGGACGTCAAAATCACTTAGCTGCATTGTAAGCTATCTATAGGTAACCTGTGAATGAAACGAAA